>NW_017671453.1:172268-215221 GCF_001879085.1 Nicotiana attenuata | reverse complement strand
ACATCCCCGGCAAGGGAGATAATCAATATACTCAAACCATACCCGGCAAGGGATTAATCATATCAGTTTCTATTTCTTTCATTTCTTACTCAATAGCCTTTTTATCGTTCGAGCCAACGCTCCAAAGAATTTACAATTCATAATTAGTCCTCATACTCTTCACATTGCATAGAATTCATCATTAACATGGAAGAGTCATAACAATATCAGGATAAGTACATACAAGGACCCACGGTCATGTTGTGCACCGGTGTATAGATACTCGTCACCATGCCTATACACCGTACTCAACATTTAGCAATTAGCAAACAACACTCTAATCCCATTCCCTCAAGCCAAAGTTAGATCAAACACTTACCTCGGTCCAAAGAATAGCAATCAATCCTCAAATACCGCCTTTCCTCTACAATCCGACTCCGAAACAATGATATCTAGGCATAATTAATTCAATAATATCAATAAAGACTCAATGGCAACATCCCATAACCTAGATATGAATTTCCTAGCATTCTTCCAAAAATACCAAAATTTGACACCTGGCCCACATGGTCCAAACACGAGGCTCGGACCAAAACCCAATCACCCATAACCCCACGAGTTCAAATATGCAATTTGTTTTAAGATTCGACCCCAAATTGAGGTTGAATCACCCAAAATTCTCAAAACCCTAACTCTACCCAAAACCCCTAATTTCTACTTTGATTTCATGTTTTAGGCCTAGGAATTCACTAATTGATGAAGAAAAACGAAGGGATTAGGTGGGGAATTACTTACCCAAGTGACCTTGAAGAAGGGAGGCTTCAATAGGGTCTTAAGGCTTGAAGGAGAAGGGAGCTCGTGAGAAAAAGTGAAGAAATCCCGTATGCTACTGTTCCGTTTTAAAAAAAATCATTGAAGGATTTAACCCTACGCGATCGCGACACAGGGGACGCGTTCGCGATGAAGAGGAACTGGGGGCATCGCGTTCGCGATGGGGAGATGCGAACGCGAAGAAGGAAAACTGGGGGGTCCAGGGGCAGGCTTACGCGAACGCGAGGGGGTTAGGACGCGAACGCGGTGGAGGGGGGAATAGAACTACGCGAACGCGGGAAGGGGGCCGCGAACGCGTAAGAGGGAAACGACAAAGCACTGCGAACGCGAGCCTGAGGTCGCGTTCGCGAAGAACAAAATACCTGAGCAAAAATTGCAGAAAATCTGCCAACTTTCCTAAGTTCAAAAACACCCCGAACCACCTCCAAATCACTCCCGAGCCCTCGGGGCTCCTAACCAAACACACACACTAACTCAATGACATCCTACGAACTAACTCGAGTGATCAAACCGCCAAAATAACATCAAAATCATTGAATCAAACTCCAAAATCATCATTTTTCATTCTAACTTCATAAACTTCAAACTTTAGATATTTCGGTCCGAAACACGTCAATGACGTCCGATTTCGACCAAACTTTACAGAAAGCGCTTAACACATATTTAAGACTTGTTCCGGGCGTCGGAACCAAAATACGAGCCCGATACCATAGTCTTTTAATCAATTTTTATTTCCATTTTCCTTAATAATTCCAAAAAAACAATTTCACAGAAAAATTCTTTTCCTCGGGTTCTAGACCTCGGATTTTGAATCCGGGCACATGCCCGAGTCCCATATTTTTCTACGGACCCTCCGGGACTGTCAAATCATGGGTCCGGGTCCGTTTACCAAAAATGTTGACCGAAGTCAACTTTAATCATTTTAAAGCCACATTTTGAAATTTTTCACAGAATTTAACATATAATCTTTCCGGCTACGCGCCCGGACTGTGCACGCAAATCGAGGCAACTAAAGGTGAGGTTTTCAAGGCCTCGGAAGCACAGAAAAAGAGAGAAATCCGGTGATGACCCCTTTGGGTCGTCACAGATCCTAAGGAAGGGGAGTACATAACATGCTAATAATGTGAACATATCAACTACAGGTTTCACAGCAAAACCATAAATAAAAGCAGACCAGGAACATGATGAATTAAAGTAATAAAAGGACCATATTTCTTTTGGAACTTGAATTGAAATTAGAACATACCAGTAAAATAGTAAACACAAAATGAGGAGCAAGAGAGTAGAGTAATCAGCCTTGGCGTGCAGCCGGCTGACTTAGAACAATAGCAAGTAACCGGAGAAAAGAGAGCAGAAGAGTGCTTTTTGTGTGAGAGAGAGTTTTTGAACCAATGTGTTCGTGTGTTGTGTTAGTGAAAGAGCAGGGTATTTATAGTTTGAAAACAGGCAGAAAATAAGGCAAGAATCAAAGTTCAGCAATAATTATGGAACCATGTACTAATTAGAATCAAATCAATGCAAGTACTCCCTTAATTAAGGGGTAATTAACCAACGGTAATGGGCAGGAAATGTTTAAGGAAAGAAATCAAGTAAGGCATTAGGTATAAAATAGACAATTAGGGGTAAATACACAAGGGTTTAATTAAGGAAACAGTTAGTGAAGAATCAGCAAATAACACGGTTAACCCAAATAAGGTAAGAAAACTAAATAAGGTTGCCGAATATGGAAATAATCGAGAATCAGCATATAGCAAATCACTGAATCAAGGACTCGAAATAATACTGAATTAAGGAGAATAACATAGGTTCCCATGAATAAACAAATAGGCCAAGTTTAAACAGGGAGAATCGAAGGTCTAAAGGAAAGTTTTCAAATCAAGCCAAGAAACAGGGAACTCAGAATCAACCAAAGAGAGAGTCATGAGTCAATGTTTTAGCATATAAATAGAGTAAGACAAGAATAACCAGAGATCGACACATAACTCTAGCAAACATGAAGATTGAACAGCACTGATAGAAAGAGGCAAGTCTTGAACAGTCAAGATGAACACAAGCACATAGAGTTGATGTAAGTCAGGCTAAGAAACTCAGTGGAAACATATTCTAGGTAAGATAGTCACAGGATCTTCAAAAACGAGAACCGGTCAATCATGCTGATACACAGAACCAAACGAAGAACCTTAGAAAATTAGGGCTTTCAACATAGACGAGTTAAAGATGTAGTAAAATCATAGAATCAGTTAAAATATGCAAGAAATAGAAGCTTTAAACACAAAGAATCAGTTGAACAAGGTTTTAAAAAGAAGTTCCGAAACCCTATTTTTAGAAAAAAGTGAAAAACACTTGAAATCAACGATTCTTGTAAAGAATCTCAAGGACAGTGCAAAACATTAAAGAAACAAACTCAAATCGTCCTAAATCTGTACAGATCTAAGAGGTATAGGAAAGAAATTAGGGTTTCAAAAGAAACCCATATATAGATGAAGGAACCTATCCGGAATCCCAAGGATCGTAACAACTATAACATGATTTTGCTTGAAATCACACTGGAGTAGCCAAGAACAGACATGTGATGAACCCTAGATGCAAGTCAGCATGGCCCTGGGCCCTTGAAGACCTTAGAGAAGGCAAGCATGGTATGAGAGAGGCCATTGGAGGCTTAAGAGACGATGAGAGGTCACCGAAGATGGCCGGAGATGGGAGGTCGGCGGTTGAAGGGCTAGGGTTCGGTTGAGAGTGTATTGAGAGTAGAGCGGATTTTAGGGCGGCAGTGTGTAGAGAATGATTAAGGTTAGGGGTCGTTTAGGATTAAAAAAGGAAGAACGAATGAGGGTCGTTAATCTTTTAGATCAACGGCTAGGATCTGATGGGGCCTTGGGTCGGGTAGGTGTAATTAGGGCATGGGTCGGGTATTTTAATCCAAAATTAGGCTGGGGTATTGGGTTTAATTGAGGCTATAATTGAAATATGATTTGGCTAAGTTTTAAATAACCAATTTAACCCTATACAATTTATAATAAATGATAAATGATTTCAAAAAAAATAATTTCGTGTACTAAAAATGTTTGAAATAGATATTTAACATTTAAAAAATATAGGAGATCATTTTATGCATATAAAACGTAATTGTACATTAATAGGGCTAATATTGCAATTATATGCAAATAGGCTTTAAAAATATAAATGCAATTATAAAAAAATGCTCAAAAAATATCTAAGCAATATTTTGGCATAAATATAGGATTTAGATGGTTAAATTATCACAACAATAATTTGAAGGTTAATTATTGGAAATTTTATTAAATAAAAAGGAAGAAATAAATCAATTTAAAACCTTCAAAATTATAAAAAAATTATAAAGACCTTGTGCATGCTTATATATGCATATACATGCTATTTTGAAAGTATTTATGCATATTAAAATATATAGGGAAAAATTGGGTATAGATCGGAAGAGCTGCCCGTCTTTACCCGGGAAGGATGAAAGAGTTTTCGGGTAAAGAAATGATGGCTAATTTTGACCGAGCAAAACGGTTTGAGAGATTAGGCCGCACCATGGCTTTTGAGCAGCCTACATATCCCTGGTTTTACAGGAATCAGGCCATGTGTAGTTCTGGATTCATCTGCAGAATATGCCGATGAAATTATTGCAAGAATGGACACGCGATGCGGAAGCGGCTACGNCAATTGCCAGGTCCATCTCAGTGGAGCACAGATGTGGATAGACTTAAGCATGTGGGATGCACGTGAAGGAGATAAACCTAACTTGACAGATTTGATATCTCCTCATCCTAATCGAAAAGGTTGCATAATTGATAAGGAGAAGGACTCTTTACGCAAAGGGAACACGGTTTAAGAAAGGGAAGGAGTTAGAGGTTGAGATCAACTAGAACTCTCCCACCAAGGAAGAGTAGCATCAGAATTCTAGTCAAAATCTTTACTAACTTTATAAATATTAGTATTGTTCTCTTTTACAGGTATGCACATAAGCAGAAGTTAAACGTGAATTGAGAGCAAAATAGCAAGGCGATTTTGCAAGCAGTTCGTGTGTGATTCAAGTGTGCAAATCTGAAGCTACTTGAACCGGATAAAAGAACCAGTTCCAAGTGTCTGTCTTTTATTCTAGTTCAATTGTAGTAGGTATTTTCATATTGTACCTTTCAGCTTTATCAAGAGGCAATTGTAACAGGTACTCAGAGTCTTCAAGTTAGAGTTAACTTGAAGTTGTCGCAACAGTTATAGGCTGTGTGCTACAATGGAATTAGAGTTAGTCCTAGGTTTTACAAAAGAGTTTTTGTAAATTCAGTTTTTTGCTCAGTGATTTTAGTGGAGAGTTTGGGATGATCCTACTGGAAAGTAGGTCGTGATTTTTTCACCTTTTGAGCCATGTATTTTCCATGTAAAATACTTGTGTTCTTTACTTTTCGCATTTACTATTTCTGCAATAGTAGGTTAAGGAACACTTAGAAGAACCAGGTCCTTTCATAATTAGTTTAAGCGAAAAATTGGTCACCACACAAATCACCCCTCCCCCTCCCCCCCCTGTGTGGTATTGAAGTATAAAATATCACATTTTAGCTCATGGGTCTATTTGGGCTGAACCCAAATTAACTCATTATTTTTTATAGCCCATTCTGGCCCATGAAGTAGCCCAAATACAACCCATGAAGCTCACTCAAAACAAAGGGATCTTAACCCAACTGATCTAGAAATTTACTAAGTTGCCCCAATTTTACTTCTTTTTTTTTTTGTATTTTTAATTTTTAATTTTTTTGATTTTCTGCACCACCCCCCTCCCCCGGCAAACCCCCTCAAAACTTATTTTTTTTTTTTTTTGTATTTTTAATTTTCTATTTTCTATTTTTTCATTTTTCTGCACCACCCAAACACCCCCACCCCCAACCCGCAAAATATTTTTTAACTTACACATTTTAAATACTAATTTATTATTTAAGAATTTGATTCTCAAAATACTAAGGCCCCGTTTGGCCATGAGTTTTGCCAAAATAAATTTGGAATTTATTTTCATAACTCATGTTTGGCCATGAATTTTTTTTCCACATTTTGGCCAAATCCCAAATCCCAAATCCCAAAATCAGCTATTGAGTTGATTTTGGGCCAAAATCCCAAAACTTGGGAATTATACACATGTTTTTCCAAAATAAAGTTGGAAAATATGTTTTGAAAAAGTATGTCCAAACACATTTTCATCTTCAAACCAAACTTCACCCAAATCAGATTTTTCAAAATAAATTTGGGATCTATGGCCAAACGCTAGCTAATAGTATTTATTTACCTTTTTTACATAGGTGTATAAAAGGTAAAAAGTTTTGTTTATGCAAGATGAGTATGGTTCTAAAACATGGGTCAAGTTGGGCGGGTTGAGCTGTGGCCTATTGTTTAGCCCATCTTGATCCAACCCATCTTAGCCCAAGTACACTTTGGGCTGGGTTGGGCAATGACCCATTTATTGACCTAACCCATCTTGACCCGCCCAAATTCAGCCCAACCTTCCCATTTGCCACCCGTACTTCAGACCTATTTGGCCTTACGTGCATTTGACGTGCAATTTTTTCACTACAGACTTATTGACCTTAAGTGTAGGAAAACGTTTGTTGCACTTCAAACCTTTTGGCCTTAAGTAGGGGTGTGCATTCGATTTATCTATTCTATTTTGACCCTTATCGATAATAACTTATCGATTATCGATTTGTACATATGCTTATCGTTTTCGTTTCAATAAGGTTTCGATTTCGATTTATCGATTTTTGGGGCTTATCGATTCGGTTATCAATTACACCAATAAAAAAATTTACGGGTTTCCACGGAAAGTATATCGCTATAAACACGCCTACCGTAACAAAGGCACGGAGAGAGAGAGGGAGAAACGTACTATTGAAGTCGCCGGAGTACGCCAGAGTTCGCCGGAGTTCGCCGGAGATGCTAAATGAAGGGCGATGGCTTTACCAATGCCGCGAGAAGAGCCGGTAACGATGGCTACTCGATCTTGTAGTGGGAAGTTTTGGCCTTGGGTTGATTGCTGAACAACAACGACGTTTTCTTCTGCCATCACTCCAGAAAACTAATGAAATTGCTATTAAAGGAAAGTCTGAATAGAAACTGACGAGTAGGAATATTACATGAATGAATATTTATATAGACAGTGAAGTGAAGAGAGAAAAGGTTGGAAGGGGGGAAGAAAGTGAGGCGGAATCAAACGGGTTGGACTTCGGAGGAAAGCACGTCACTGCTCAAGTCACTTACTAGGGGAAGTCTTACTCTTCCAGAAAATCTCTTTAATAATAGGGTTAGGGACTTAGGGAGTTAGGGTAAAGGAAATGGTATTATAGAATAAGGGTATATTTGTCTTTATCGGTTTATCGATAAATCGATAAACGAAGAGGACAAAATCGTAATCGAAATCGATATCTCGAAAGGAAAATTTCGAAATCGAAATCAATAAACCGATAACAAATAATCGATTCGATTTATCCATAAACCGATTCGAATGCACACCCCTAGCCTTAAGTGCATCTAAAGCAATTTTTCAGTTCAGACTTATTGGCCTTAAGTGCATGAAACCATTGGTTGTACTTCAGACCTATTTGGCCTTAAGTGCATCTGAAGTGCAATTTTTTCACTTCAGACTAATTTTCTAACTTCAGACCCGATAAGTCTGAAGTTGATCGTAAAGTGGGTAGGCTTGCAATTTTTTCTTATAAAGTGAGTATAGGTTCAATTGTGACCCCAAAATCGAATATAAATGCAAAAGCCCCAGGAAATGTAAAGTATTTTCATGGTGTAGTTATTTGCACAGCGCTATTTAAGGTGTAATTATTTCTTAAAAAACTTTGCATTCATAGTCAGTTACGTTAAGGATTTTCAGCATTAATTCATCTATTATTACAAGTTCGAGAAAGTGAGTATTGAATTTTGAATATGTAAAGTTTAAATCAAGTGAGTGTTATGGTTGTTGGAAAATTTTATTTTCTTCATCCCCCAGCTTGTTATACAAGATCTCCTAGGATAAATTAAAAGATCAACTAAAAATCTCCACTGATGTAAGCTTTAAAGAAGTGGATCTTGAATTTCATATATGAAACGTGAGTTTAAATTAAGTGAGTATTATTGAAAAAGCTCGAAAACATTAGAAATGATGAACAATAACAAACCAGTGTAATCCTATAAATGGGGTCGGGGAAGGGTAGTGTGTACGTAGACCTTATATCTACCTTATAAAGATCCGGAGGATGTTTCCGATAGACCCTCGGCTCAAGAAATAGTAGATATAAGATAAAGCAACCAAGTAGTAAACAAAGGTGACAACATTATAGTGAAGAGCGTGAATGACACAACAACAATAACAACAACAACAACCACCACAATATGTAATAATAAAGAACCATGACTAAGATAGTATAAAAATAGTCTTAGAGCCTGTTTGGCCAAGCTTCTGGGAGGCCAAAAGTACTTTTTTTCCTTCAAAAAATTACTTTTAAAAAATTTAAGTTGTTTGGCCAATACAGAGAAGTACTTTTGGCCAGCAACAGAAGCAGTTTTTCTGCTTTTGGGAAGAAGCACATATTCTAGCTTTTTCCAAGAAGCAGAAGCAGAAGTGAAAAATTAATTTATTCAAGACAAAACTATCCTCACCATAAATTTATATTTTTCAAATTATCCCTTACTAATTTAAGTTTTTTCTTTTCATTTTTGTTTCTAGTTTTACCATTCTTTTTAAATTAAAGATATCATATACATGAATCATATTGTAACTTTCCAAATTCTTTATTGACTTTTCTTGTTTTTTATTTGTTCTTTGTGTAATGTCTTGTAATTTTCGTTTCTTCTTCTTTTTTGACACTAAAGCAAATTATCTACATCCTTCTTTGGATTATCAAATCTCTTTCTACAAATAATCATTTATAATTTCTTCTGTTATATGCTATTAGTTCTCAAATCTTTAAAACAGTTATCAAATCTAATTTGTGAAAATTACCTACAAATAGGTAATAAATTTACAATTCCATCGCGTAATCTATCTTATATTATTAAAAGAAGAAGAAAAAGCATCACACATTAAGCCAAGTGGCAGCCTAACAATAGGCCACTTAGCAATTTAGGAAAAAGTTAGTAAGGTTAGGTAATACTAATTAGTTTCTTTTTGAATTTAATCTTTTTTTTTAACAAATTATGCACTATGTGTTGCTAATAAATCGTTTCTCTTTTTGAATTTGAATTTGAATTTAGACATACTTAACTATTTTTTTTAAAAAAGAATTTATCTTTATATATTTAAAATTATTTCTATTTTACGTTCAATGCCATCTTTCAAGTTTGACACTCAGAATCATATGTTTACAATTATGATGGCTGTACATAATTTCATCCGACAATATTTTTCTACCGAAGGAATTCAATTATTATGCTAGTGAAGACATTACTGCAGAGATTGAGGAAGGAGATGGACCTTCTGATATTCCTTTAGAAATGCAAGGCAAGTCTTATACTAATATAGAGGCATTGCGTGATAGACATAGAGATGAAATTGTTGAGAAATATTATCATGTGTGAGTGACTTTACTTATTATTTCATGGTAGATTATCAATATATAGTAATTTGTGGAATAGACTTCTAATTCATACTGAATGATGTATTTTGATAATTCAAATCATCGTGTAATAATAAGTAATTATACTAGATAATAATATATGCTTTGGTATAACTATATGTGTAAAGTTGATTTAAATCTTTAATATGTTTGTTTACTTTATGTTTTATATTTTAATTAAATAAAATAAAAATAATAGTCTCTTACGATAAATATTTAAGTTCATTTTTTTCTTTAAAAGAATTATAAGACTTTAGTACTATCCTTTTTGGTAATTTGACACTCAAAAGTACTTTTTAGAAAGATTGGCCAAACGCAATTTGTTTACCAAATGTTGCAAAAAGTACTTCTTAAATAAATTGGCCAAACACAAACTATTTTTTTCCAAAAGTACTTTTGAAAAAAGTACTTCTGAAAAAAAGTACTTTTCAAAATAAGCAGGTTTTGGCAGCTTGGCCAAACGGGTTCTTAGTACTACTGGTAAGCCTAAGAGGAACACACTACTAACTGTCAACCTACAACCCTAATCCTCGACCTCCACACCTTCCTATCGTGGATCATATCCTCGGTAAGCTGAAGAAATGACATGTCCTGCCTAATCACCTCTCCCCTATACTTCTTAGGCCTACCCCTTCTCCTCCGCAAACCCGTCATGGATAGGAGTGGAAAACGGGCGGGTCGGATCGGATATGAATCGGGTCGAAAACGGGTAATGAATAAACGGATCAATAATCCGACCCGACCTATATTTAACACGGATAAAAAATGGGTTAACCAGCGGATAATATGGGTGTGAGCACGTGATTTTTTCCCTAAGCAATAATTCCCAAAATTTCAAACAAAACAATTTTTCTAGTATTTTGTAAATTCTTGTGAATTTTGTGGCGTTCTTTGGTAATTGTTGCATTTTTATTTGTGCATTTTAATTCATATGAAAAATATAAAAATACATTCGGCATTTGTTTTAGGTTCTAATTTCACATTTTAGAATTAATTAGTAAAGAAGAAAATAACAAAAATTGTTCTTTTGCATCTATACTTTTAATTTGTCTTATTTTACTTTTGAATTAGGAATTAGTATAATCTTGGAGTTAATTTGGGGTTTTTACTTTTAATTTTGCATTTAAGAAATTTCAAAAAATATATAAATGAACAAAAATCAAAAGAAATAAAATGAAATTGACTTGAGCTTAAATAAAAGAAATATCAGGCCACCAAGATTGGGCCACTGTCAAATTAATCCCAGCCCAATGCCCCAAGTCTTTGCCCAGACCAGCCCAAATCATCAATCCGGTCCAGTTCCCCCCCATGGCAAAACGACGTCGTTTTGGCATCACTCAATCCTGTCCGTCCATTCCCCATGATCCTACGGCCCTCATCAACCCAAACCATCCCATAAAACTGTCCGAAAATTAACCCAAAATCTAAAACATTTTTCATCTTCCTCGTACCTCCCCTGTAACGCCGGCGTTACCACCACCCTCCTCCGCCCTAGCCCCACCGTCTACCACCGTCCCTTCGCCGTCCGCCGCCTGCCGAAATCGTCGCCGCCGGCGGCGATGCTCCGGTCAACCCCCAAAATTACACCCCAGCTTCTCCTCGCTCTCCTCGTTCCAACCCTGCCATTGGTTTCCCTCGAATCAACGTCGAACTCGTCGAATATCCCTTTAAAGTTTTCCGGCCAAGTCGCCGGTTACGCCAAATGGTCCCAAACTCACACCACAGAACCGCCTTAACTTCCTCTACCCAACCCCCATAGCCACTTGTCTCGAACATGGCCGGAATTGCTCAAATATCGAATCAAAAACTCGGCCAAACCCCTACCTCTTCCAAATCCGCCTAAATTCAGACCCTACACTCCTCTAACCTCCCTCATCCCTAATACCTAATCAAAACCCTTCAAATCCCGCCGAAACTCGTCGAATTTCAAATCTATGGTTCCTGGGTTTTGGGAATTTTCAAGGGCGATTGAGTGCTAGTTAATATTATAAGCCTATTCTTGACAGAATAGACATATAATATTAACTGGAAATCAATTTCGAAGGGTAATGGCCAGAATTCCTAAAGCCAGTAAGTTTCTCTTCTTTGAGTTTTTGATTTTTGTTAATTGTTAGTCAAATTTTGTTTATTTTCTGTGATTAGTTTGAGTGTTAGTTTGGTTAATTCTTAATTGTATTTCATCTTACCTTTGCCAGTTTATATATCCAAATGTCGTTTAGGCCAACCAATTGATAGTTCTGATTTTCTTATTAGTTTTGATTCAAGTTGATAGGCTTGCTTTTCTGATAATAAAATTGATTCTGACTCAGTAGGTTAATAGGTTGATTTGTNGTAACGTTGTGAATGTAAAGGGGTAAACGGGGGGGGGGGTTGAACGTGCGGGCTGTTCTTATTTTACCGGAGGGGTTTGAATTAGCTCCTCCCGGTCGTATCTCTCAAAAGAACCAAATTCTTGTTAGCGATTATTTATGATCAAAAAAATGAAATTATTAAAACTCCTTTGTCTTATTTAGACCCTTCCAAAAATCTACATTACATACTCTTTCTACGAGATGCTGAAAATCCCGTTGAGTTCTTATGCTTTCATGTTGACAACTCAATTCATTCGATTACTATAGGTATGAACCCGATCCGGAATATGAACAATAAAATAAAATACCAATTAAACCATTTACAAGAATACAAGTTACAGTACCTATTATCCAAAGAGGTATCCTAAGGGGTTATAGTACTGACTATGAATATGACTACTATGGTGAAACGACAGGATGTATTTCGATGAAATGCTCTGGATTCTAGGAGGACTATAATGAGGAGGACAACAGACCCACTCACGACAATAAGGAGAATCAGTGGTTCGAATCCCATCATGAGACCAGGACAGTATGGATAAGCATAGATAAATGCTATTAACATTGATGATACGTCTTAGAGGAATTCCTCTCTTGCTGCCGGACTGATTCCTTTCCTTTTGATGCGGATAAATGGGCATCCCTAGAATCAGCTGCTCTCCTTCCTGTTGGAGGAAGACAATACGAATAAATTCAAATATTTAGTAAGGCAAGGTGATTATTCGTTGACAACATTGGGGTGTAGCGAATTGACTATTGGGATCTTTTTAGATTTAGTATGACTATTACTATAGGCACTGGAGTCAACTTGTCTGAGTATGTAAACTATGTGGTGGATACAATAACAAATAGGTCTTCTACATCAGCCAATTCTTCTTCCATTAGGGACTTCAATGAAGCAAGATTTTTTGATTTTCCGTTCATCGTATCGGCCGACCCAGACCCTGTACCTATCCCCGGTGAAAGTCTGGATGAAACTTGATTTCATTCAAAACCAACTCACTCTAAGGAAAAGAGAGCTTTGCGAAAATTTAAAAAGGAATTGAGTGAGCTCTCGCCTAAGAGAAGAGTTTAATAAAGCGGAGAGGGATTTTCCAACAACAAAAAAGCTTTTCTCCCCAACTGAGGTGATTGTCACGACCCTGATTTCCCACCATCGGGAGTCGTGATGGCGCCTGCTATCGGAGCTAGGAAAGCCAAACCTTTTAAAACATTCCCTGATTTCACCTCAACAAGAACAATATAAATATAACGAGTCATTTAAATTAAAGCGGAAGTTTAACATTTCTCTACCCAAGACTGGTGTCGCTATCTCACGAACTACTAAAGAGTGCTACAAACAAGTCTGAATAGAAATACATAAATGTCTGTCTCGGTACAATGAAAGCAATTTGAAAACATAGAAAGGGACTTCGGCCTGCGAACGCCAGCTAGGCTACCTCGTAAGTCCTTGGACTAAAGTGAGCTTCCGATCAATATCCTACTGCTGTGGTCCAAAAGCTGCTCCGGTACCGTGATCTGTGCAAAAGAGCACAGAAGTGTAGCATCAGCACAACCGACCCCATGTGCTGGTAAGTGCCTGGCCTAACCCCGGCGAAGTAGTGACGAGGCTAGACAGGACTACCAAACCAACTTGTGCAGTTCAATATATATATATATATGCAATAAAAGGAAAGAACAAAGAAATTAAACAGTTAAGAGAGAGGGGAGCATACTATGGGGGAAATACAGTCTGGATATAAAGTCAACAATTTAAGTAAGCAACAGGGCAATAACAATAATTAATGAGAGCAGGAAAGTCAACAGTTGCACGGCATCAACCTTCGTGCTTTTACTCTCATCCTCACCGAAAGTAATCAACTAAAGTGCACGGCATCAACCTTCGTGCTTTTCCCTCTCATACTCTCAAATCAAGGCACGGAATGACCCTTCGTGCAAATATAATCAAAACATGGCTCGGAATGACCCTTCGTGCAAATATAATCAAAACATGGCACGGAATGACCCTTCGTGCATTATCACTCTTCCTCACCCAAAGAGTAATCACAACCAAACGGGGCGAGGGGATAATCAAATAATAAGAAATGTCCCGGCAAGGGAATTACACAATTAACCGCTAAATCCCGGCAAGGGAGATAATCAATATACTCAAACCATCCCGGCAAGGGATTAATCATATCTCTTTCTAATTCTTTTATTTCTTACTCAATAGTCTTTTTATCCTTCGAGCCAACGCTCCAAAGAATTTACAATTCATAATATGTCCTCATACTCTTCACATTGCATAGAATTCATCATTTACATGGAAGAGTCATAACAATATCAGGATAAGTACATACAAGGACCCACGGTCATGCTAGACACCGGTGCATAGATACTCGTCACCATGCCTATACACCGTACTCAACATTTAGCAATTAGCAAACAACACTCTAATCCTATTTCCTCAAGCCAAAGTTAGATCAAACACTTACCTCAAATGCTCCAAACTCAACTCAAGCCTCTAATATAGCTTTACCCTTTGAATTCCCCACCAAACCGCTCGAATCTAGTCACAAATTACTTGAATGTATCAACAAATGCTAATTGAATAAATTTGAATGCATCAAAAGTGGATTTACCAAAGCTTTACTCAAAATTTCCCAAAACGCCCCCGGGCCCACGTGGTCAAAACCCGAGGTTCGAACCAAAACCCGATTACCCATTCCCCCATGAACTCAAATATGTAAGTTATTTTGGAATCGGACCTCGAATTGAGGTCCAAAACCCCCAATGTTTTTGAAAACCTAGGTTCTACCCTAAATTCCCAATTTCCCCATTAAAATCTTTGTTTTGAAGTTTGAAATTATGTTTAAAGATGTTAAGGAGTAAAGAAAATGAGTGAGAAATCACTCACCAATCATTTTGGAGAAGAAGAATCATTTGGAAAATTGCCTCTTGTGTTTTGGGTTTTGAAAAAGTGAAAAATGACTGAAAATCCCGACCTTATATACCCCTCTGAAAGGCTCAGTGCGGTCCGCGCAAAAGTGCACCGCGGCCGCGCTGAGAAGCTGGTAATCTACCCTCTCGGAACCCACCCAGCGCGGACCGCATTGTTTTGTTACGCGGCCGTGCTGGTCGACTTGAACCACTGGCCCTCTGAACCTAGCCACGCGGACCGTGCAAGAATGCACCGCGGCCGCGCGGCTTCCAGCGCGGACCGCGCGGAATCGACCGCGGGCGCGCTGGGGGCCTGCAACTCCCTGAACCTGCAACCAACCGATATTTCTAGCCTAAGACCTCCTGGGACCTACTCGAAACTCACCCGAGCCCTCGGGGCTCCAAGCCGAACATACATATAAACTCAAAATCATCCTACAGACTCATCCGTGCGATCAAATCGCCAAAACGACATCATTATCATCAAATTAGGCCTCAAGACCCATGACTTCCTGCCAGATTTTCATAAAACATCAAGTTTAGAGCTTTAAGTTCAAAACACGTCAAACGACGTCCAAATTCAACCAAACTTTACAGGAATTGCTTAAACCATATATGAGACTCGTACAGGGCATCGGACGGGTCAAATCACGGGTCCGGGTCCGTTTTCCCAAAATGTTGACCGAAGTCAAACTTAATCAATATAAATAACAAGATTTAACAATTTTTCTCACAAATTTCATATTTAAGCTTTCCGGCTACGCGCCCCGACTGCGCACACAACTCAAGGCAACCACAAATGAGGTTTCCAGGGCCTCAGAAGTACAGAGGGAGTAGGAATACAGGTGATGAACCCTTTGGATCGTCACATTCTCCACCTCTAAAACTACCGTACGTCCTCGAACGGACAAAAGAAAGGAGTACTTGAGTCGGGGAAAAGATAGGGATAACGGCTCCGCATATCAGACTCGGACTCCCAGGTCGATGCCTCAGGAGGCTGACCTCTCCACTGAACACGAACAGAAGGAAAATTCTTGGATCTCAACTGAAGAACCTGCCGGTCTAGAATAGCTACCGGCTCCTCCTCGTAGGATAAGTCCTTGTCCAACTGGACAGTACTGAAATCTAACACGTGGGTAGGATCGCCGTGATACCTCCGAAGCATGGATACATGGAAAACTGGATGCACGGCTGATAAGCTGTAATCCACCTCTCCCGCTCGATCAAGAATCTCAAACGGGCCAATGTACCTAGGGCTAAGCTTGCCCTTCTTCCCAAATCTCATCACGCCCTTCATAGGCGACACTCGGAGCAATACCCGCTCACCAACCATGAAAGCTACATCTCGAACCTTACGGTCTGCATAACTCTTCTGCCTAGACTGAGCTGAACGAAGCCTCTCCTGAATGATCTTGACCTTATCTAAGGCCTCCTGAACTAATTCTGTACCCAATAACCGAGCCTCTCCTGGCTCAAACCACCCAACCGGAGACCGACATCACCTACCATACAACGCCTCATAAGGAGCCATCTGAATGCTGGACTGATAGTTGTTGTTGTAGGCAAACTCCGCTAAAGGCAAGAACTGATCCCATGAACCTCCAAAGTCAATAACACAAGCTCGGAGCATGTCCTCCAATATCTGAATAGTACGCTCGGACTGTCCGTCCGTCTGAGGATGGAATACTGTGCTCAACTCAACCTGGGTGCCCAACTCTCGCTGAACTGCTCTCCAGAAGCGCGAGGTAAATTGCGTACCTCGGTCCGAAATGATAGATACCGGCACTCCATGAAGGCGAACAATCTCTCTGATGTAGATCTCAGCTAACCTCTCGGATAAACTAGGTGGTTGCAACAGGAACAAATGCGCTGACTTCGTCAGCCTATCAACAATGACCCAAATAGCATCAAACTTCTTCCGAGTCATCGGAAGTCCAGTAACAAAATACATAGTATTCCTCTCCCACTTCCACTCGGGAAGCTCAATCCTTTGAAACAAACCACCAGGCCTCTGATGCTCATACCTAACCTGCTGACAGTTCAAACATCGAGCCACATATGCAAAAATATCTTTCTTCATTCTACGCCACCAATAATGCTGCCGCAAGTCCTGATACATCTTCGCGGCGCCCGGGTGAATAGAATACCGAGAACTATGGGCCTCCGCTAAGATCAACTCTCGAATCCCATCGACATTGGGCACACAAACTCGCCCCTGCAATCTCAAAACACCATCATCATCTAAGGTCACCTTCGTGGCACCTCCACGCTGCACCGTGTCTCTCAGGACACACAAATGGGGATCATCAAACTGCCGATCACGGATACGCTCCAACAATGAAGAACGAGCGACCGTGCAAGCTAACACTCTGCTAGGCTCAGAAATGTCCAACCTCACAAACCGATTGTCCAAGGCCTGAATATCCAAAGCAAGCGGTCTCTGGCTGACCGGAACATAAGTAAGACTACCCATGCTGGCGGACTTCCTACTCAATGCATCGGCCACCACATTGGCTCTCCCCGGGTAGTAAAAAATAGTAACATCATAATCCTTCAATAGCTCCAAGCACCTCCGCTGCCTCAAGTTTAACTCCTTCTGCTTGAACAAGTATTGCAGACTCTTGTGATCAGTGTACACCTCACACGTCACACCATATAAGTAATGCCTCCAAATCTTCAAAGCATGAACAATGGCTGCCAACTCTAGATCATGGACCGGATAATTCTTCTCGTGGATCTTCAATTGCCTCGAAGCATATGCAATGACTCTGCCATCCTACATCAATACCGCACCAAGCCCAATACGGGAAGCATCACAATAAACTGTATAGGGTCCTGAGCCTGTGGGCAAAACCAATACCGATGTCGTAGTCAGAGCTGCCTTGAGCTTCTGAAAGCTGGGCACCCTTCTGGGTCAATCTGGTCATCAGGGCTGCAATATATGAAAATCCCTCCACGAACCGACGGTAATAACCTGCTAACCCCAAGAAACTCCGGATCTCTGTAGTTGATGCTGGTCGAGTCCAGTTCTTGACTGCCTCTATCTTCTTCGGGTCCACCTGAATACCCTCTGCTAATACAACGTGACCCAGAAATGCTACTGAACTTAGCCAGAACTCACACTTGGAGAACTTGGCATATAACTGACAATCCCTCATAGTCTGAAGAACCACCCTATGGTGCTGCTCGTGCTCCTCCTGGCTGCGGGAGTACACCAAAATATCATCAATAAAGACTATCACGAACATGTCCAAGTATGGCCTGAACACTCGGTTCATTAACTCCATGAATGCTGCTGGGGCATTGGTCAACCCAGACGACATGACCAGGAACTCATAATGCCCGTACCGAGTTCGGAATGCTGTATTAGGGACATTGGATGCCCTAATCCTCAACTGATGGTAGCCAGATCTCAAGTCTATCTTATTAAAACACCTTTGCACCCTGAAGCTGGTCGAACAAATCGTCAATCCTCGGCAGTGGATACTTGTTCTTTATCGTCACTTTGTTCAATTGCCGGTAATCAATGCACATTCTCATCGAACCATCCTTTTTCTTCATAAATAACACTGGCGCACCCCAAGGCGAAATGTTGGGCCTGATGAAACCCTTTTCAAGCAAATCCTGCAACTGATCCTTTAACTCTTTCAACTCCGGCGGGGCCATGCGATACGGAGGGATAGAAATGGGCTGCGTGCCCAGAGCCAGATCAATACAAAAATCAATATCCCTGTTGGGTGGCATGCCCGGCAGGTCTGAAGGGAAAACCTCGGGGAACTCCCGAACAATAGGAACAGAATCAATAGAAGGGACCTCTGCATTAGAATCGCGAACATACGCCAGATAAGCTAAACACCCCTTCTCGACCATGCGTCGAGCCTTCACATATGAAATAACTCTGCGGGTGGTATGTCCTGGGGTCTCTTTCCACTCCAAACGGGGCAAAGCTGGCAAAGCCGAGGTCACGGTCTTGGCGTGACAATCCAAGATGGCATGATACGAGGACAACCAATCCATCCCTAATATGACATCGAAATCCACCATGTCTAAGAGCAACAAATCAACACGGGTCTCAAGACCCTCAAACACTACCACACAGGAACAATGAACTTGGTCGACCACTATAGAATCCCCCACCGGTGTAGATAGATAAGCAGGAATACCCAAAGCATCACTAGGCATAACCAGGTAGGGTGCAAAATAGGACGACACATATGAATACGTAGACCCAGGATCAAATAGCACTGAAGCATCCCTATCACAGACCAGAATAGTACCTGTAATAACAGCATCTGAAGACTCAGCCTCTGGCCTGGCTGGAAAAGCATAACATCGAGGCTGGGCCCCACCTCCCTGAACCATGTCTCTGGGACGATCTGCTACTGGCTGACCCCTACCTCTGCCGGTCCGAGCTCCACCTCTACGGTCTCTACCTCCACCTCTTTGATCCCTACCCCCGCCTCTAGCTTGCTGGGCAAGCTGTGGATCACTTGGTGCCTGAATCATGGGGCGAGGACCCTGCTGCTGAGAGCTACCCGAGGCTCGAGGGCAAAATCTGACAATGTGACTCGGGTCACCACAACCATAACAAGCCCTCGGTTGCTGAGACTGCTGGCCCTGACGACCTGTATGTCCTCCCCGGAAATTCTGAAGTGGCGGTGCACTAATGAGCTGCTGATCAGAATAATGCTGCTGAGAACCACCACCTCCTGGAGTACCATGAGAAACCTGGAGTGCTGACTGAAAGGGTCTCGGTGAATGGCCTCTACCATAAGAATCCCTACCTACAGACGAGGTACCACTGAACCTACCAGAATGACGAGGCCTCTTATCTGACCCATGACTACCTCCCCGTGCAAGAGCCATCTCAACTCTACGGGCCGCATTGGCCGCCTCCTGAAAAGAAATCTCACTCCCGGCTCCCATAGACATCTAGAGACGGATCGGCTGAATCAACCCATCAATAAACCTCCGCACTCTCTCTCTCTCTCTCGCTGGGGAGTATAACAATAGCATGGCGAGCTAGATCAATGAATCTGGTCTCATATTGCGTGACTGTCATAGAGCCCCGCTGGAGGCGCTCGAACTGCGTGCGAAGGGCCTCTCGCTGAGTAACTGGGAGAGACTTCTCCAAAAATAACTCTGCAAACTGGTCCCAAGTCAATGATGGCGACCCTGCTGGTCTGGATAAACAATAGTCTCTCCACCAACTCTTGGCGGATCCTGCTAGTCGAAAGGTGGCGAAGTCGACCCCATTGGTCTCCACAATACCCATAGTCCGAAGAACCTCATGGCAGCTATATAAGAAATCCTGGGGGTCCTCTGAAGAAGCACCGCTGAATGTGGTGGTGGAGAGCTTGGTGAATCTATCCAGCCTCCACAAAGCATCTGCGGACATAGCCGCTCCATTGCCGGTCTGAGTTACAATACCGAGCTGAACTGCCACAGCTGGCTGAACCACTGGAACCGGTGCCTGGGGAGCTACCTGCTCCGGAGTACGTGTAGCAGGAGTCTGAACCCCTCCTCCAGCCTGAGAAGTGGCTGGTGCTACTGGAAGAAATCCCGCTCGAGAGACGCTCTCCATAAAGCCTACCAACCTGGCCAAAGCGTCCTGAAGGACTGGGGTGGCTATAAACCTCTTTGGGACCTGAGCTGGGCCAACCGGAGCTGCTGGGGCTAGAACCCCCTCATCATAATCAACATGGGGCTCCACCTATGGGACTGCTGCTCGGGGCTGAGCTCTTCCCCGGCCTCGGCCTCTGGCACGGCCTCGGCCTTGCCCTTTTCCCCTCGTAGGAGCTGCTGCTGGGGGCTCGGGCTGCTGCGCGATAGAAGAGGAAGCACATGTTCTCTCCATCTGCGAAAGAACAGAGTAGAAAGACAATCAGTATTTGAGAAACAGATTCACACCATAAGAAAGAACAGAAGTGAAGTTTTCCTAACTCCGTAGCCTCTGGGGATAAATACAGACGTCTCCGTACCGATCCCTCAGACTCTACTAGGTTTGTCCGTGAGTAGCGAGACCTATGTAACCTAGTGCTCTGATACAAACTTGACACAACCCGGATTTCCCACCATCGGGGGTCGTGATGGCGCCTACTATCGGAGCTAGGCAAGCCAAGCATTTAAACATTTTTCTGATAACATCCCAACAATAATAATAATACGAGTCATTTAAATAAAAGCGGGAGTCTTTAAAACATAGATAACTGAAAACCCAAAGATGCGGAAGCTTAACATTTCTCTACGCAAGACTGGTGTCGCTAACTCACGAACTACTAAAGAGTGCTAAAAACAAGTCTGAATAGAAATACATCAATGTTTGTCTCGGTACAAGGAAAACAAACTATAACAAAGAAAGGGACTCCGGCCTGCGAACGCCAGCTAGGCTACCTCGTAAGTCCCTGGACTGAAGTCAGCTCCCGATCAATATCCTACTATTGTGGTCCAAAAGCTGCTCCGGTACCGTGATCTGTGCAAAAGAGCACAGAAGTGTAGCATCAGCACAACCGACCCCATGTGCTGGTAAGTGCCTGGCCTAAGCCCGGCGCGAAAGTAGTGACGAGGCTAGACAGGACTACAAACCAACCTGTGCAGTTGAATATATAATATATATATATATATATATATATATATATATATTATATATATATATATATATATATTATAATAAAAGAAAGGAACAAAGAAATTAAAACAGTTAAGGGGAGGGGAGCATACTATGGGGGGAAATACAGTCCGGATATAAAGTCAACAATTTAAGCAAGCAACAGGGCAATAACAATAATTAATATGAGAGCAGGAAAGTCACAGTTCACGGCATCAACCTTCGTGCTTTACTCTCATCTCACAAAAGTAATCAAGTAAAGTGCACGGCATCAACCTTCGGCTTTCCCTCTCATACTCTCAAATCATGGCACGGAATGACCCTACGTGCAAATATAATCAAAACAGGTGGCACGGAATGTACCCTTCGGTGCATTATGCGCTCTCCTCTCATCCCAAACAGAATCATAACCCAAACGGGGCGAGGGGATTGGAAAAAATACATAAGAAATGTGCCGAACGGAATTACCACACATTACAGCTAAATCCCGGCAAGGGAAAACACAATACTTCACATCCCCCGGCAAGGGAGATAATCAATATACTCAAACCATCCCGGCAAGGGATTAATCATATCTCTTTCTATTTCTTTCATTTCTTACTCAATAGTCTTTTTATCGTTCGAACCAACGCTCCAAAGAATTTACAATTCATAATTAGTCCTCATACTCTTCACATTGCATAGAATTCATCATTAACATGGAAGAGTCATAACAATATCAGGATAAGTACATACAAGGACCCACGGTCATGCTAGACGCCGGTGTATAGATACTCGTCACCATGCCTATACACCATACTCAACATTTAGCAATTAGCAAACAACACTCAGAATCCTATTACCTCGTGCCAAAGTTAGATCAAACACTTACCTCGAATGCTCCAAACTCAACTCAAGCCTCTAGTATAGCTTTACCCTTCGAATTCACCACCAAACCGCTCGAATCTAATCACAAATTACTTGAATGTATCAACAAATGCTAATCGAATAAATTTGAATGCATGAGAAGTGAATTTCCCAAGGTTTTACACAAAAATTTCCCAAAACGCCCCCGGGCCTACGTGGTCAAAACCCGAGGTTCGAACCAAAACCCGATTACCCATTCCCCCATGAACTCAAATATGTATGTTATCTTGGAATCGGACCTGGAATTGAGGTCCAAAACCCCCAATTTTAGAAAACCTAGGTTCTACCCTAAATTCCCAATTTCTCCATTAAAATCTTTGTTTTGAGGTTTAAAATTATGTTTAAAGATGTTAAGGAGTAAAGAAAATGAGTTAGAAATCACTCATCAATCGTTTTGGAGAAGAAGAATTGTTTGAAAAATCGCCTCTTGTGTTTTGGGTTTTTTGAAAAAGTGAAAAATAACTGAAAATCCCGACCTTATATACCCCTCTGAAAGGATCAGCGCGGACCGCGCAAAAGTGCACCGCAGCCGCGCTGAGAAGCTGGTAATCTACCCTCTCTGAACCCACCCAGCGCGGACTGTACTATTTTGGTACGCGGTCGCGCTGGTCGACTTGAACCACTGGCCCTCTGAACCTAGCCACATGGACCGCGCAAGAACGCACCGCGGCCGCGCGGCTTTCAGCGCGGACCGCGCGGAATCGACCGCGGGCGCGCTGGGGGCCTGCAACTCCTTGAACCTGCAACCATCTGATATTTCTAGCCTAAGACCTCCCGGGACCTACTCGAAACTCACCCGAGCCCTCGGGGCTCCAAGCCGAACATATATATAAACTCAAAATCATCCTACGGACTCATCCGTGCGATCAAATCGCCAAACGACATCATTATCGTTGAATCAAACCCTAAAATCATCATTTTTCATTCTAACTTCATAAACTTCAAACTTTAGATATTTAGGTCCGAAACACGTCAAATGACATCCGATTTCGACCAAACGTTACAGAAAGCGCTTAACACATATTTAAGACTTGTTCCGGGCGTCGAAACCAAAATACGAGCCCGATACCATAGTCTTTTAATCAATTTTCATTTCCATTTTCCTTAATAATTCCAGAAAAGAATTTCACAGAAAAATTCTTTTCCTCGGGTTCTAGACCTCGGATTTCGACTCCGGGCACATGCCCGAGTGCCATATTTTTCTACGGACCCTCCGGGACCGTCAAATCACGGGTCCGGGTCCGTTTACCAAAAATGTTGACCGAAGTTCATCATTTTAAAGCCATATTTCAAAAACTTTCACAAAATTTAACATATAATCTTTCCGGCTACGCGCCCGGACTGCGCATGCAAATCGAGGCATCTAAAGGTGAGGTTTTCAAGGCCTCGGGTGCACGAAAAAAGAGAGAAATCCGGTGATGACCCTTTGGGTCGTCACATTTCACAATGATAATATTAACACTGCATGATTAGTTATTGAACCTAGTTCTGTTTTTTCTATTCTATCGACTGATAATAGTATAGTGTATTGTCTGAAGTCTTATGGCCTATAGGCTACCACTTGTGGATTTGTCCACTAGTTGGCCAAATCAGCATATGTTAGAAGCCAAAAAAAACAAGAATATGTTGTTGTTACTCTACTGAAGCTGAGAACCTCATATGGTAAACTGAACCTGATGGATCAACTATCTAAAGGGAGTTGGTATTCATTGGGCTGCCAATTTTTCATCAAAAATTAAAATAGAATTAGTTGGTGTATTTCTATAGAATTTTAATGTGATAGAACAGTTGTCAATATGGTAGTTTAGGTATTAGTGGGTATTAGTGAATCATAATGTAAGTTTTTTTTCCTTTCTGAAAGCTTTAGTTTTGCTTAATGTATTGTAACTAATTAATACTCTAAATTTACATATGATGTTTAAAGCCATTACTATTAGGAACTTTTTATGTATTTATTTTATTATTGTAATGTAAGCAATGTTGCCATAGCTAAAGCATGGGCTAGAAGCTGAAATTGAGCTTTGGTTCTACAATTTAGATTGGGCCAAGCTTACAAACTGGCCCAGTTGAGAGAAAAAATGATTTCTAGGAAGATTGCGCTTGGGCCATTAGGCCTGGGCGTTAAGCCCAATAAGCTCGACTTCGGATATGGGCTTGCTTTTGAAATTACAGCATTAACTTATTCTGTTAAGTCGTGTATAGTATAATCAATTTCATAACTTAAATTGTTTTCTTGCTTTATGTTCAAATAAATCGAATAATAGTTTGAATGAATATATATGTCGTGCTAGTTTGTTGGCAAAGGCCTGACAGGCCCAGCCAGTAAATAATCTTGACTGGGCCAGCCTGATGTTAACCCAAGATGAGACATCCATGGTTAATTTAGGACTTGGCAAAAGCCTTTGAGGTTCTTTTACTTCTTGGCTCAATTGCGAGCCCAAGCGGCCTCAACACCTTTATTTCTTTGATCGAATAACCCAATGGCTACTGCTAGCCCAATTCCTTTATCCAAAATGATTAAAGGTGTAACACATCTACCACAAGTATGTATAAAATTAGTAGCCTTATATTGAACTTCGAGTTAGTTTTAAATATGAACATTCGTAGTTTGCTTTAGGCGCGATTAATAAACCATCATGATTATGGGTACAGTTCCAGTGACATAGTTATGATGCCTAATTCCAAAACTCGGGTGTGCATTTCATGTAACCCGACCATAACAACACTCGAATATAATAAAATAAACATGTCGTAAATTGCGGGTGCATTTTATGTAACGTGTTTTGCGGTGTGTTCCAAAACGGCAAGTGTACGACAATCGTAACTTGTTCAAGAATTAATTTCATAAATCTTAAAAAGCGGTTTTAAAATAATTAAAAGCGGTTGAAAGTTAAAATGCACAATAGGTTTGAAACATGTAGTAAATCAGATAATTAGGCCAATTATTAATAGTTAAGCGACCATGCTAGAACCACGGAATCCGAGAATGCCTAACACCTTCTCCGGGGTTAACAGATTTCCTTACTAGTTTTCTGGTTTCGCGGACTTTTAAATAAAGTCAATTTTCCTCAATTTGGGATTTTTAAAATAAACCGGTGACTTGGGATACCAATTAAATTATTCCAAGTGGAGACTCTGAAAAAATAAATAAAATAATCCCATTTCGAATAATATAACTTAAATTGGAATAGCTCCCTTATATCCCCCTCGAGTGGTAAAAAGGAGGGGTGACATGTACAATTTTTGCCCATATACTGCATAATAGATATCATTCCTATAGGTGTAAAATTAGTTCAATCATGCCAATAGGATCTAAAGTCAGTTTAATTATAGAAGTCATACTTATATGACTTGGACTAGTTAATTTATTGCTTTACTCGTCTCATTAATAGCCATCAACGCTGGGTTAACCATTGTCACTAGAAATCATGCCTATCGGACTCACTTAACCAATTTTGAATATAATCCACTAATCATTACTGTTAGTTATTGCATAAAACACCTAGATAACTTGCCTAAAGGTTCAAATGCTTTAATTGAAATCAGTAGTCAATTACAGGACCACTCAGAAATTACTATCAGCATGTTTAAAAATCCAGAATCACGTAGAAGTCATGTCTATAGGATCTAATATCCTTAACTGATTGAACTGTCAATACGCCAATATGTTTTGCGTGCATTTGTTGTTTTATGTGTGGAGGTCAACATGAGCCCATATCTGCTTTTTATTTGAAAGTCCTAATTATTTTGCTTGTCGCCTAGTCTTTTACAATTTTGACCAACCTAAGCTGAGTCTAGAACGATCCCAAATAAAGGTCCCAATGCCTCGAGGACCATAGGTAAGGGACGTGTAGTGCACGCATAGGGTACGAGTTAGAATTGATTAGAGCGTTTTAAGTAAAAAACTCAAAGATAGTAATCGGGTAGCAGTAGATGATAGTTTGTGCCTGCTGAATAATACGAGTAACACCCCGACTCGAGGGAGTTACGAAGTATTATTTATGTTGCGTGGGGTGATCCTTTAGGCTAAAAAATTTAGGACCCCCATCCCTATTGAATAACTCTCTCACTTTTTTATTAGACTAATTCATAAGTTAAGTTCGGCCGCGATCCACCGCTGTGGACCTCGAGCAGTGCTTAATACCTCTTCGAGCCCTTACCCGATCTCTGGTGATGCAATCTGGTATAATCTGAGTTATTTTCTATAGGTGCCCTAACACACTTTAATCCGTTAGGTGGCGACTCTAACAACCAATTCCTTTTCCCTACTCTCTCAAAAGGAGTTGTCAAATGTCGAAACCCGATTTCGCGAGAAAAAGGGGCACGACAATGAAGCAGTTGGTTAATTATTAAACCTTATAGCCATGGTATTTAGATTATCAAAGGTATTACGTGGTTGCATCCTATAGGCATATTATCTAAAAGTGCATAGAAGTAAGCATGCGAGCAGATGAAACACTTAAGTCTTACAAACATTCTGACAGTGCGCAGGCATTAGACAGGTTGAGTAGGTGACGTATTTGAGTTTCCTATAGGCATGATATCTATGTGAGTTACACAATCCAAGGAAGTGGCCCAAACAAGCACTTTTAATTGTATTAAGTTCCTATAGGCATGACGTCTAAGTGCAAGGGGTTCAATTGATACTATAGGCATGATCTGTAGCCATTCCAGTCATAACATTATGTTCACATTTTTTCCAGAAGAATGAGGCATGATGAACAAACAAACAACTAAGATCCTATAGGCATGATTTCTACCCATTCACGTAAAAGATGAATTATCCCAGTTTCCCCTTTTCACTAATCCCCAATCATTTGTTATTAAAAATTATTATAAGCCCAAAAAATAAGATTACAAGTTCAAACATTGCACACTAAAACAACTACGAGCCCAATAAATAAAACAGGCCCAAAGGAAATTACCCAGTAAAGACTGGGCCTTCAGCAGGTTCATTCTTTATAAAATAGCAAACCCATATCTAAATACACCCAAACATTAGAGTGTTGTCAATTTCTCAACTTAAACACACAGGGGGACTCACATTAGGCTAACAACGAAG
This sequence comes from Nicotiana attenuata, assembly GCF_001879085.1. Lineage (NCBI taxonomy): Eukaryota > Viridiplantae > Streptophyta > Magnoliopsida > Solanales > Solanaceae > Nicotiana > Nicotiana attenuata. The sequence goes on along the minus strand of NW_017671453.1, from coordinate 187,957 downwards.
GCCTACTTGCTTTGAAAATGGACAACTTAACCACGCAAGTTAATGAGCCACGCATGGTAACCAATCAAAGCAGCTTTGAGGGCTACTCACAACAGTTCTCACTAGTACATATATACATAAACATGTTGACAAGGCTCACATAAAAGAAAACATAATTGCACATGTATTTTTGAAAGATAGGGTGACAGGATTGCTCGAACAAGGGGTTACACATAAAACCAGGAACACTAGTAGGACTTAACCTCTATTTGACAAAGAAACTAACCATATGAGTTCATAGCAGGCATGGTAAATACATATGTATAATTAGTTCTTAGAATGACAAGTCTATAGTGAAACATAAGCCAAAGTTAGCCCTAAAGAGACTCGGAACTTGGAATTTAGGAAATGAAAGTCATAGTCAGAGAATGGCAATTAGACATAGTAAACAAATAAGCATGCATAGTCCACAACATTTACAGGCAGCTTAACATGCTGAATACAAGTCATAACACAAAAGCTTAGGAACATTACCAAGAGTAACAAGATAGATAGACATCAGGACTTATATCAGTTAATCAAGTGTAGAACAAAGCTATGTACTTGGAGTCTTAAGCAATAGTTTAAGAACATAGTATTGAACAAGTAAAAGAGCATACAATGAATAGCAAGAAAACATGTCATGCTGATTTAGAAGTTCAAGAAATACTGGTATTTAGAAATTGCATAAGCATAGATCAATCATAAAGAGGTTAACAAGTAATGTAGGAATGACACAATAGGAAATGATACATTAGGTATGAATTACTCTATCATAGGAATCTGAAACAAGCAAGAGATAAACTCATGACAGGCAGTAGAATAGTATTCCTATATATATAAACACACTAGGCTAAGCAGGCTTTAGACAGTATGAAACTTAAAGCTCTAGGCAAGCTCTGATGCTAGGAAACATAAGGCTACAGGATAACTTCAAAGCAAAGAGGACCATAAATAGAGACGCATATTGGTTCATTGAAGCTTAAGCAACATATATATACAGAGCATGAATATAAGCACACAAAAAATGAAATTGCGAGAGCCAAAGGTACTCACCAGTTACAAGTTAACAAGCAAACAAATGAGAAAAGAAAATTCCAGAAGTAATTCGATTAATAGTAGTAAAGAGCAGCAGAACCCCAAAATCCCAGTGCGTCAGAGTTCCAAATGGTTTCGAATAAACTCCGGGCAGCGCTCGCACTGAGAAAGAACACAGTCAAATTCGAGTATGACGAGTCAGAATGAAAGAATAATAGAGATTAAAGTTTGTCCAAAGGAAAAATTGGGGAGGGGTTTATATAGTGTTCAAATTGAGAGGACGAACATGAAAAATCATCACAAACACAAGAAAGGAAACAATATATCACATGCAATCAAAATTAGTAAAAAAAAAAAAAGGAAAATCTCAAACCGTAGTTGGGTCCAACAGCCCTAAATCGAACCAACAATGAGAGAATCATCAATTGTAGAGTGTATATAGACGAAAGATCGTCTAGATCTTCACAAAATTAAAGTCAATCAGGCTCGCTCTTGAAAGGTAATACATGTCAAAATAGGGCACGAACTAAGTAACACCATAGACACACACACAATAGTAAAGTATCACCAAATAGGTAAGTGAATCTCGGATTGATTCCATTGTTAGGTTGGAATCGGAGAGAAATAAAAAGGCGGCTACTAGGTTTTCTCAGAGACAGACGAAATAGAGATGGTTTCGAGGAGGCTGGAGTGGGGAAATGGGGTTAGGGTTTTGGTGAGGGGATACAAGAAAAGTGGAGGAATTATTATAGGCCGTTGATCATAATAGATCAACGGCCAGGATCAAAATAGGAGTCGGGCGGGTCGTTTAAGCGGGTACCGACCATGTCGAGGTTAAGGGGTCGTTTGCCTTTGGTTGGGGAGATTGGGCCAGGGATTTGAGTAGTTTTGAGCCACTGATGTGGCCCAAAATTGCTATAATTTGGTCTATACTGTTACACCCCATGTTTTCGTACGCAAAAGTACGTCGTAAATCAATTGATGTAAGCTCAGAAATGAGATCATCCTTGAAAGTATATAAAGTAAGTTAATAATGTTACCTTGTGGGTTACAAATCCTTAAGATCATTGATAACAAGTACCAAGAGGGTTGAAAGGCTTAGAAGCTAAAAATAATTGCCGAAAAATAAGTTTCATCGAAAGTCGATAAGTTTGAAATGTTATAACATAAACATTGGGATGAGACTACGGTTATTACCGTGATAAGGAGGTTATGTTATGAGTTATTTTAGTCTTATGATAGTCGTGTGTTACGTTTCGAAGTCAGGCAAGTTGTGGAACAAAAGTTGGCAAAGGTCATCACAAGTTCCATTCATAAATATGCTGAAAATTAGATCAAATGTAGCGGAGCTTTTCTCCCAATATACTTTGAAATACGGGATGATAAACATATAAAATTGAATACATACGAGTCCAGTTTCTAATGCATTAAACCGTTCGTCGATACGACATTGGAGTAGAGAGATATTTGCAGTTTTGCAAGACTGCGCAGACCGCTTAGGTGACAAGTAGGTGGGTCGCTGAAGCTATTTTAGCCTGACATTTCATGTATTATATGAGGTCTTTTCGGGACATATTATATACCAAGTTGAAGGTCTTGGAATGTAGTTTCTAACACTCTTAACTGTTTTTTCATACGACATCTGGATAAAAAGATATAAGTGTCTGAAGAAGAGCCAATAATAGGGCGCCAAGCTAGCACCTCTTTGACTTTCCAATTATATATATATAATATTATATATATATATATATATATATATATATATATATATATATATATATATATATATATATATATATATATTATATATATATATATATATATATATATATAGGCCTTATGTCTTCCATTTCTTCACTTTTCCACATACCAAGACCAGAATAAGACCCCTACACTTATCGTAAATCCCTCCACAAGGTTTTCCAAGAATATTAACATCCCGGGTACGAAATCAAGAAGCGATAACACTAGAACGATCCCTACGACGTAAGTATCGCTATATCGCCTCTCGTTTTCTTTGTAGTTTGAGTTTGGAAGGTACTCATTAGATAAGAAAACATATACTTTCTGTATATAGGCTTTAAATATCAAGGAAGGCTGATAAATTCATTTCCTAATAGTTATAACTCACGGGACAGTGATCGGAAGCCGTGAGTTCGAGTTATTCGACTTATGGTGGACTGTTTTGTGGATTGTTTCGTGTTGCTTTTGGGCTGTCTATTTTGCTGATGTTTTATGGAGTTTTGGAGGATAAAATTTGTGGAGAAACACCACAATGGTGGGCTGGTCATTCATCGTTACATTTCTTTACGTTGTTTGACACTACTTTTGTTGTCGTTTTATGTATGAAGTGATTAGGGCATGTGAGTTGTTTTGTGATATATTGTGATGGAGATAAGGATGGAAAATGATGCATACATATTTTTATTGTTGTGTTTTTTGTGTTTTAGGTATATGGTATTGGAGGAGGTCCTTGTTACAGGGAAGATGCTGCCCAAATTTACGTAAACGAGCTACTAGTTTTAGTTGCGAACCTTGTCTTTACTCAGCACTAATTTTGAATCTCCTTATGCTACAGTAGATTGAGTTGAGTTGTTTGAAGAATTTCTTAGAAGGTATTAAGGACTCAACAGTGTTAAGGTATGTTAAGGCTAAACCTTTCCTTCATTTTGGCATGATCCAGTAACTACATGTCTTTGATAACGAGACATAAAGAGAAGTTCATATTCCTGACTTTATGTACATTATCCTAGTCTCATAAGTTACATCATTCTCCCTTATCGTGACTTCATATTCAGTTTAGTTTTGACTTCTTTCAGCCAAGAGAGCAGAGAGTCTATATATATACAATATTACAGTACTTTCACCACTATCGAGCTATAATCGATGGGCGGGACCCTATTAGGCAACCTCCGATCAGTTAGTAAGTTATATACCAAGCCTACTATGGACGAACGCCTATGAGCAGGCCCAGAATGGCCGAGATACAGAGCCTAGTATGGCCGAGCGCCTATGATCGAGCCTACTACGGAAGAACAGTTACACATATCGAGATTTATGACCGGATAGCTATTTTACATACTATATTGAGAGAGTTGAGTCAGTATCAGTAGAAAAGCATATGTTCAGATTATATTTGACTCCTAGTTACTTTCACTTATTATATTATCAGTTCAGTTTCTGCTTTTTGTTATTCTGTTGCCTTACATATTCGGTATATTATTTCGTACTGAAATCCCATTTGCCAGGGACGTTGCATTTCATGCCTGCTGTCCTCATTGACATTGGACAGACCCTCCCAGCACACAGAGCCAAATATCAGCTTGGTTGGCAAGCTCCACTTCCTTGGAGTTACCAGGTCTAGACCTTGGAGTTCATTTTATATATATAGATTTGATTGGTAGGTCGCCCTGACCATGGTACAATTTAGTTAACTCAAGAGGCTTGTAGATGAGTCCTGTATGTTTTGTAAATCTCTAGATGTTCATGGTGGCTTCATCGGCCTGCACATTTATATATATCATCTTTTAGGTATGTTTACCCTACGGATGAGAAAGGCATTATTTTCAAACGATTCAAAAAATGGCCTCATTGGCCTAAGTTGAGGGTTACACCTCCAAAGTTCACAATTACAGAGAGGTATGCTCGGGTCGAGTATTGCACGGGGTGCCGGACATGCCTCTTCGGGTTTGGGGCGTGACAAACTTGGTATCAGAGCAGTTCTGTCCTATGGAGTTTACAAGCCGTGTCTACTAGAGCCTTGTTTATAGATGTGTTGTGCACCACATTATATAAACAGGAAGCTACAAGGCATTTAGGAGTATGTTAACTTTCTTTCAAATCTGCATTATTCTATTAAGCTTATTCATAAGTGTTCGAGCCACGACTTTTGTTTGCTAATTATAGAGATGCTTGCAATTTGATAAAATACAGCTAGCCAGAGGGCAAATACAACAGCAGGTAAGGGCATTAGTAGAGAGAGAATTCTTGACAATATGGGCTAGTTTAAGGCCCTATCAGATCGTGCATACCAGATGTGCGGATTTCCTACTTAAGACCCTAAGACGGGAATATCTAATATACCCCACGAATAGCAGGCCATGGGAGTATTAGAAGGTAAAAGTATAAGTTTCAACAGATAACAAAAGCATGGGGAAGAAGGGTACAAGGCACCCAATTAATGAAGATTATCCAAATTTTCAATTCATGGAGAGAAATATAAGGCTTCTAAGTTACCTTCAACAAAATTAGAGGTACGTACAATTGGCCACACCCATCTCAGTTATGCCATATGGGAGCTAAAATATATAGTTTAAGAAAAGATGGAATATTAGGATCCAACTTGGGTTAGAGTAACCTAGAATGGTGGATTGAGCCAGGGGAGCTAAAAATGTGATAGAAAAAAATATTAGCAGGAGAATAAGAAGAGAGTAAATGAAACATTGTGAGTAAGGTAGGATAAATGAGTGATAATGGTAACTCAAAATATGGTAGGATGACAGAGTCTATGATCAAGTGAAGGAAAATACAAGAGGTGACAGGCCTTGAGACAATAAAAGAGTATAAGGCATGAAGTCATATCCTTATTTCAAGAAAATGAGTTGGTGACTCCAACATAATTACCAGAAGACTAAGTTAGACCCCCCCCCCCTCCGGAGTAATAGAAATCAATATAGGCTAGTAAACAAGAAAAATCGAACATGAATTAGAGATTGGAGGATTTGATAATAGTCGACATCGTGAGATCTTCAGAGAACATATTCTGACAAAAATAAAATGGACAACAGAAGAATAACCTTTGAAGGTCATTCAGGAAGACGCTTCTCTGAAGAAAGCAATGTGAGCAGAGTTATGATTAAGAGACTAAGTGTGCCAGATACACTAGGTGTCACCCTCGTGCGTAAGAGATTCAGTTATCCCTGGTATGGAAGGGTTACCGCAAGGCTAGTAAGAGCCAGTGAAGATGTGAAGAGATGAAGAGATAAATCATATATAGGTTAATTTTCAGAGCATTAAATGCCAGTACTCCCCTAAAGGGGGGAAGACGGTGTTATATGGTAGTAAGTCGGAGTTATGTAGTTCAAGTACTTATGGAATAGTAAAGAAAGAATACGGTAAAGAGGTGAAAGGAGTGAGATTGCATTTATTCAAATCCTATAGATATGTTATGATTCAAGAACATTATTCAAGCACGATATCGGGAGAGGCCGTAAGGGTTCCCTCCCAGGATGTTATTGATAACTAATTGCCAATAAACACTTGATACATAAGGAGCCAGTGTGAGAGGTAAGTTAAGACAAAGGAAACAACCCAAGAGAAATTACGCGGAATATAGATATGAGAATGGACCAACGAGTAGTTAATAGTTGATCCAGAAAGAGCCTAGTTATGGCCAGACAGCAGGACACAGATAAATTAGCAGATCATGCAAGATAAACCTAGTGAACCCCAGCATAGGAAATTCAGTCTCGTAGATACGACATCGCAATTCTCGAGAAATATTCAGATAGGAGTTGAGGTAGTTATAGTCACAGTAAAAGTGTTACATAAATAAAAGAGAGTGCCACGGGGGAGATAAAAATAAAATTTGAGTTCAGAAGTAACCCTACGAGAACAAGAGAACGGAGGTATGTAACTAAGGATATTTGTAGGTGATTAAGAACATCAAAAATTTCATCGGGTATATGATGTGATAGGCTCACAGCTTTTACAAGAGTCAGAGGGTCTTCCCTAGGAGCTACAATGAAAGACTAGTTGGGGAAATAAGGAAGTAGGCTTCAAACTAAGCATGGTGACCTAAAGAAGAAATTATATTCTAACAACAATCTCACTACGACATTGTATGCACTCCATAACAAAGTGGACCTATCGTAACTAAGGAACGAGAAGTAAAATCCAAAGTACTATGTCCTAGGGAGTCTACAAGACGTGTCTAGTACATCCTTGTTTATAGATGTGTTGTGCACCACATTATATAAATAGGAAGCTACAAGGCATTTAAGAGTATGTTACCATTCTTTTAAATCCGCATCGTGCTATAGAGCTGAATCATAAGAGTTCGAGCCACGACTTTTGTTTGCTAATTGTAGAGATGCTTGCAATTTGAAAAAATACAGCTAGCCAAAGGGGTAATACAGCAGCAGGTAAGGGCACTAGAAAAGAGAGAATTCTTTACAATATGGCCCAGTTTGAGGCCCTATCAGATCGTGCATACCAGATGTGCAGATTTCCTACTTAAGACCCTAAGACGGGAATATCTAATATACGTCGCAAATAGCAGGCCATGGGAGTATTAGAAGGTAAGGCCTGATTTGTTTGCACTTAATGGAGGTCTGAATCTTAATCATTTAGATCGCAGACGTTAAATGCGTTTGTTTTTAAAGTCTGAATCATAATTATTTAGATCTTAATCATTAAGTGTGTTTGGTTTTCTTACATCACAACCAATTAACTGGAGTCAATAGGCCTATATGATTAAAATCTATAACAGATACTTAATTTCATTAAGATTCTATCATCCATATTCATTATTAACTACTACCACCACCTACCATTAAAAACCACCACCATGCTATCCACCATCACAATACTCAACCGCCACCACCACCATTTTCCTCAATCATAGTCGCCACCACAATCGACTACCGCCACCCACATCCCCACCACTCCCACCACCGTCATTCTCAACCAAAACTAACACTCATCCACCTCAACTACCACAACTAACCAACCCAACACCATTAACAACCATAGCTGACAATGTTCATCATTACAAACTACCACTACCCGCCACCACCTTCCTCAGTCACAACTACAACCACCACCCACAATTATTAACTATCACCACCCACGCCATCATCCTTAATCATAATCGCCATCACTATCAATCACCACAGCTACTACCCTGAACCACCACCATCAACAAAAACTACCACCAACCACCGCCTCTAGACAACATTCACAAGCACCACCGTTAGCCATCACCACCAGCAACTACCATATTTTAATAAACTATATATATTTTATTGATTGAATATTACATTAATAAGTATTTTATTTGAATTTTACGCTTAATAATTTTTAATAAAGATAAATTTTATATATTCGGATGTTCAAAATCAAACAGTCTTAATCATTTAGTATTTAGATCTTAATACATTTCTTAATATTCAGATGTGTATTTAGATTCAGATGTCTTAATCTTAATACACATCTTGATATTCAGATATGTACTCAGATTCAGAAGTCTTAATATTAAAAAAAACAAATGAGGCACAAAAGTATAAGTTTCAATAGATAACAAAAGCAAGTTGAAGAAGGGTACGAGGTACCCAATTAATGAAGATTATCCAAATTTTCTATTCAGGCAGAGAAATATAAGGCTTATAAGATACCTTCAATAGAAATAAAGGTACGTACAATTGGCCACAACCATCTCAGTTATGCCCTATGGGAGCTAACATATATAGTTTAAGAGAAGATTAAATATTAAGATCCAGCTTGGGTTAGAGTAACCCAGAATGGTGGATTGAGCCATGGGAGCTGAAAAAGTGAAACAATGTTTTGTTGAAATTTTTATAATAATGTGATAAGCAAAAATATTAGCAGGAGAATAATATTACACCCCGCAATATTATGACAACGTTACGTCCTGCAGTACTATATTACGATGATGTTACGCCTTGTAATAATATATTACGAAGATGTTACGCCTTGCAGTATTATATTACGATAATGTTAAGCTTCGTAGTAATAAGTTACGACAATGTTGCATCCTGCAGTATTGTACGTTGAATTTGTCGTAAGGTAATTGACACCAGTCCAAGTAAAAGATTGTTTGGAGATTATAAGGATTATGCTATTTCACAAGTGAAGAGTAAATTCGTGAAGATGAAAGGGGAAGCAAGTCAAAGAAAATAAATTTTCATCCATGTTTGCATTTGGGGATAAAATACGGGTCGGCGTTAATACCCGATATTTTCGGTCTAGTACCATACAAGGTACCATATGACCATGGTTAAAAATAAATAGAATTTTAAGTAATTTGTGGTAATTTTTAAATTATGTGGGTAATTAATTAATTACCGTATAACAGAACATTACCCAGTTAACTAATAAGCGGACAAAACTTAAGAAGCGTGGCACAAGGCCACTAATCAGGAAAGGTGACTCATTATAATATAGGTGCAGTTGTCTACCTAGGAATTAATGTAACTTAACCAAGTCATGACTTAAGCTTAAAGTCTTAATAAGACTTGTATTGTAAACCTTATCCATGACTTGGTATGAATTCCTTGTAAAAGCTCCCAACAACATCTCATTCTGTATTTGGTTTTAAAACCAAAAATGTTAGAGCAGAACCATTTTCGTCCAAACAATTCAAATCCTTAGCCAAAAGTTTCGATTGAAATTTCAAAGAAGCAACCACAATTTTCTTTCAAGGATTCAGAAGCAGAAGGTTATTTCCGTTCAAATAATTCCAGGAACAGGTATGTTAAGGCTATCCCTTCTTTCTTTTTGCATGATCTATACGACACAAGCGAAACGTGCAAATGCACAAATTCCATAAATGACTCTATTCATAGAAGTATTAGAGATATCTATGTTTTTGAATTTCCATGTGTCATAATATTTTATCATCTGTTCATGGGTCTCAGAAAGATACGAAAGTTGAAAAGAGTTTACTTTATGATATTACTCAACGGCAAAATGGTCTTATCACATTCCGAAAGATTTTGTTAACGTACTTTTCATGCATTGCATTCATGTACATTGACCCATGACTATATATATATATATGGGATATGGGAAAGGTTATGGCGTTATATACGCACCACCACCTGATCAGCTGGTATACGTTGATGATTTTGCCTACAGTGGCCGGGATGATATGATGGGATGCCCTCAGAGGCTGATGATGTTATGAAACATGTGCCTATGCATGACATGACATTCATACGCATATGCATGACACTATAAGTATTTTATGATTTACAAAGTTTTCCAAACTTACAGGTTGAGTCAATTACTCTATATTTCTTCCATGCCTATTATGTACTTATTTATGTGCCATACATGCTCGGTACATTATTCGTACTGACGTACCTTTTGCCTGGGGATGCTGCGTTTCATGCCCGCAGGTCCCGATAGACAGGTCGAGAATCCTCCAAATAGGCTATCAGCTCAGCGAAAGATGTTGGTGCGCTGCATTTGCTTCAGAGTTGCTTGCTTGGTTAGTATGAGTTAGATGTGTATTGTTTGGTATGGCGGGACTTTGTAGACAGATGTCATGTACGTAAAAGATTTTATGGCCTTTCCGGCCTATGTTCAGTAATCACGTGGTTATTTTGGTCTTAGAGGCCCATATGTCTTATGTATAAGTTGGCATTACCTATTGTATTCTACCTATTTCACCGTAGCATTTCCGGCTCAATTATTTATGATTGTATGACATAAAAAGATACGCTATGTTGGTACTCGGTTGAGTAAGGTACCGGGTGCCCGTCGCGGCCCATCAATTTGGGTCGTGACAAATAAGAAGAGAGTGAATGAAACATTACGAGTAAGGTATGATAAATATGTGATAACGGTAAATAAAAATATGGTAGGATGACATAGTCTATGGTCAAGTGAAGGAAAATACAAGAGGTGACAGGCCTTGAGATAATAAAAGAGTATTACCCATGAAGTCATATCCTTATTTCTTGAAAATAAGTTGGTGACTCATACATAACTACCAGAAGACTAAGTTAGACCCCCTACCCCCCGGAGTAATAGAAATCAACATAGGCATAGGCTAGTAAGCAAGATAAATCAAATATGAATTAGGGATCGGAGGATTTGATAATAGTCGACATCGTGAGATCTTCAGAGACCATGTTCTGACAAAAATAGAATGGACAACAGAATAATAACCTTTAAAGGTCATTCAGGAAGGCGCTCCCCAAAAGCAAGCTATGTGAGCAGAGTTATGCTTAAGGGGCTAAGTGTGCCAGTTACACTAGGTGTCAGCCTCGCATGTAAGAAATTCAATTATCTCTGGTATAGAAGGGTTACCACAAGGCGAGTAAGAATAAGTGAAAAAATGGAAAGATGCCAAAGATGAAGAGGTAAACCATATATAGGTAAATCTTCATAGCATTAAACGCTAGTACTCCCCTAAAGAGGGGAAGACGGTGTGATATGGTAGTAAGTCGGAGTTATATAGTTCAAGTAACTGTTGAATAGTAAATAAAGAATGTTGTAAAGAGGCGAAAGGAATGAGAATGCATTAATTTATATCCTATAGATATGTTATGACTCCAGAACATTATTCAAGCACGAGCTCAGGATTGGCAATAAGGGTTCCCTCCCAGGACGTTATTGATATCTAAGTGTGAATGAACACTTGATACATAAGCAGCCAGTGTGAGAGGTAAGTTAAGACAAATGAAACAATCCAAGAGAGGTTATGGGGAATATCGATATGAGAATGGACCAACGAGTAGTTAATAGTTGATTCAGGAAGAGCATAGTTATGGCTAGACAGGAGGACACAGATAAATCAGAAGATCGTGCAAGATAAACCTAGTGAACCCCACCATACGAAATTCAATCTCGAAGATACGACATCATAATCCTTGATAAATATTCAGATAGGAGTTGAGTTAGTTATAGTCTTCGTAAAAGTGATGCGTATATAAAATAAAGTTCCACGGGGGAGACAAAAAAAATTGAGTTCAAAAGTAACCCTACGAGAACAAGGGAATGGAGGTATGTGACGAAGGATATTTATAGGTGAGTAAGAACATAAAAAATTTCGTCAGGTATATGATGTGATAAGCTCACAGCTTTACAAGAGTCAGAGGGTCTTCCCTAAGTGCTACAACGAAAGACTAGCTGAAGAAATAAGGAAGTAGGCTTCAAAGTAAGCATAGTGACCTAAAGAAGAAATTATCTTCTAACAACAGTCTCACTACGACATTGTATGCACTCCATACCAAAGTGGCACCTATCGTAACTATGGAACCAGAAGTAAAATCCAAAGTAATATTCAACATCATATGAGTTGCACAAAATTCCAATATATGTGGGCACTAAGATAAGCCAAGTTTTCATGTAACAAGTGGCAGAACAACCAAGTATGTTAATTGCTTACTTTTAAAAAAAGCTGAGAAGGCACGTATGGAATTATTCGATCTAGGACCAAGAGTTAGTTACGTTATGAACACACATAAGATTTCGGAGTTTTATCCATACAGCACATATGTTGACAATGATACAGCTATAGGAGACTCCAGCGTAAGTTAAAAGAAGGAATTGAGTCCACGTCACAGACAAAATCTTGAATTGCTAGAAGGTTATATCATGGATGTGTCCCGCCCCGAACCATGGTCTGGGCGTAACACGGCACTCGGTGCCTGACTGCATGTGACCGAGCGAACCAACTATATGGCTGGATCAACATGTGGTATAACTATGAGCTAGAGGTAAATATAAAACATGATAATATACTAAAGAGTCTGACTGAAATATCATAGATGAGGAAAATACTGAAAGGGCTGCAAGTATAAACAAGTAGTCGACAAGGCTAACACATGAAAGCCTGCTAATATCTGACTGACTAGGTTATAGTCTACGAAGCCTCTAAAGAATACTGAAAATGCTAACTATTTATCGGGACAAGGTCCTCGGTATACCTTATTAACGGAAATTCTATACTGACTGAAAAAGGGAGGGATAATTCCCCGAAAGACTGGGCTCACCACTAGCTGATCCGAGATGTCCTAGCAAGCAGAATCGTCAACCTGTAAATCGTTACCTGCATCGCGAGATGCAGGCCCTAGGCAAAAAGGGACGTCAGTACAAAACATAGGAAGTAAGGTTATGAATACTCCTTCTTCTGAATGATGAACAACCTGTTTATCTGAATATCAAACTACAGCCTCAGGCCCTACATATATATATATATATATATATATAACTGTGACCTCGGGCCCAAGTATACGCATACATAACTGCGGCCTTAGGCCCAAAGATGCATAAAGCATAAATTGCGGCCTCAGGCCCAAATACAGGTGTTCAACATTCAAGAATATAAAATCAGGAACTGAAAATCATATTACAATACATGATACTGAAATGCTGAGTCACACTGAGTTACATAATACTGGAATACTGAATAGGACTAGACTGAGACATGTATTCTTGAACGGATTATTAACACTGAAACTTTAAATGTATATGACATGCTGAGTAAGCTATACTGAGACTCTGGGACATCAAGCCCAAGTCTATATTGAATACGAGATGAGCTCACAACATTCAGAATGAAAGTCATGAACGAGTAATGAAGCTAGAGAATATAAGTTCTACAACTATTCACGGAATTAGGCTAAACTATATTTCTGAGGCAATTAGTAACGTGGGAAAACGAACATAATGTAGGGAGAATTATTAACATTCCCAAATATAGAGAGTTAGCCTCACATACCTTAACTTCCTACTTTTGAGCGTAATACAACGTTTGTCAACATTTTCAACTTTAATCTATAGCAATACAAGTCAAAGGGATTCCATATTAGCTATGATGCTCATGTTTTGGTCACTTAAGTATCTTACCAAACACTTGGTGAGAATAAAGCTTCATAGTCCTTATTAATGGTGTCTCTACACCCAATAACCCATTCTCTTGTTCCTAGACAAATTCTAAAGTCTCAAATGGTTATAATCAACATTATTCTTTATCACCCATAAAGTAAACAACACCCTTAACCAATAATCAACAATCAACACCACAAACCTATCATCGTTCATGATTTTCTATCAAATCCATCAACTCATATCTCATGAACTAGGGTTTAAAATCATTAAACCAATGCTAGAATTAATTAGAGGGTGAAGACATTACCTTTTTGAAGTTCAAACCCTTTGAATTCGAGTTCTAGGCTTCCTTCTCTCAACAATGATGTTCCAATAGAATATCTAATGATATGGAGGGTTTACCATGTTAATAAGATGTTGGGAAATTGAAATTAACTTAGAATCACCATTAAAACTTATCTAGGGTGGTGGAAGGACCCTTAAGGAGTTAGGTTTTTGGGAGTTCCCCTTTCTAGAGCAAGTTTTTATGTTTTGGAGTTGTGGGGGACGAAGTAGGGCTTTAAAACGACCCCCCACGAGCATGTTGTGCAGCTGTAGACCTGACCGCGCTACTGACCGCACAAAACGGCAGTAACACTGCCTCAAAAGAAGTGCGGCCGCGCTAGGGGCGCGCTCCAGGGCGCGTATATCGCATACTGTTCTTTAAATGTGCATAACATTTTGCACAGATATCCATTCGGGCTCCATAGTATATCTCTGGAAAGATATTTCAATGGCCTACAACTTTTATGTTTTGATTTTTCCCAATACCTTAAACTTTTTTCATTAAACCTCTTACAAGACTGATCTTTTGTAAACATCGTAGATTGTATCGAATCTTGTACACTTCACTCTTCGTATTGATTCTATATTTACTATTTCCACCCATAATCATACCAATGGAACTTCACATGTCCAAAATATAACCTTTCCACTCGTTTAACACATTCACACCTAAGCCGAATTTACGGGGTGTTACATTATCTCCCCCTTGGAATCATTTGTCCTCGAATGATGGTCCTGGTTGCAACTACGACTATCTATGGACATTAAACGGGTGTGATGGTGATATGCGAATATTGAAATATCATGAATACATGTATATAAAACTGAACAAGTACGTGATAATTGAATACTAAGCTGAGTAAGTACTGAAGGGCATGGAGATTATAATATTAGACCTGAATGCAAAGGTTAATTACCTTCCACATTTTCCGTTTGCTCTTCAAAGAGATGGGGATATCTAGACTTCATGTCCTCTTCAGCTTCCCACGTAGCCTCTTCAACCTTTTGATTCCTTGAAAGCACTTTTACTGAAGCAATTTCCTTAGTTCTGAGCTTGCGGATTTGACGATCAAGAATAGCCACTGGAATTTCCTCATAAGACGGGCTGTCTTTAACCCCTATAATCTCTGTAGGAACCACAAGTGACGGGTCTCCCATGAATTTCTTCAACATGGACACATGAAACACTGGGTGTACAGTAGCTACTTCTTGTGGCAATCCTAACTCATAATCCCCCTGTCCGATCCTTCGCAGGATTTTATATGGCCCAATATAGCGGGGACTAAACTTCCCCTTCTTCCCAAATCTCATAACACCTTTCATAGGGGATACTTTCAGAAACACCCAATCATCAACTTGGAACTCTAAGTCTCTACGCCGCACGTTCGAATAGTACTTTTGGCGACTTTGAGCCATCTTCAAATGCCTTTGTATCAAGTTGACTTTCTCCATAGCCTGATAGACCAAATTGGGTCCTAACAACTTCGCTTCTCCAACTTCGAACCAACCAATTGGCGATCTACAACTTCGCCCATACAGAGCTTCGTATGGTGCCATCTTGATACTAGAGTGATAGCTGTTATTATAAGAAAACTGAATGAGAGGTAGATGATCGTCCCAATTACCTTTAGAATCAATAACACACGCCCTCAACATATCCTCAAGAGTTTGAATGCTACATTCCGCCTAGCCATCTGTCTGAGGATGAAAAGCGATGTTGAGGTTCA
>NW_017671453.1:87742-172258 GCF_001879085.1 Nicotiana attenuata | reverse complement strand
TTCTCAAGCCCTAGTTCTTCAATTTTAGGCTTAGTTTTATGATTTCTAGGTGGAATTCACATAATAATCGAGTTTTTTAGTCCAAGAATCTTACCTCCCAACGATTCCCCTTGAATCCCTCTTCAATCTCCTTCAAAATCTCCCAAAATGGCCAACTATGGAGGAAATAAACCTCAAAATCACGGACAAGACGAGTTAAAAACATTCTGCCCAGGCCTGAATTTCCTTCTTCGCGAACGCGGTCAACCCCTCGCGTTCGCAAAGCACAAACTTACGTTGACCAACTTTTGCTCTACGCGAACGCGACATGACAGTCGCGAACGCGATGCCTTGCTCGACCACTCTTCGCGAACGAGCTCACTCTTCTGCGAGCGCGATGAACATTTGACCCCAAACCAACTGTTCCAAAAAGACCCTACGCGAATGCGACTCACCTTCCGTGAATGCGATGCCTCAAATCGCAAACCTTCAAAGAAACACCCAATCATCAACTTGGAACTCTAAGTCTCTACGCCGCACGTTCGAATAGTACTTTTGGCGACTTTGAGCCATCTTCAAATGCCTTTGTATCAAGTTGACTTTCTCCATAGCCTGATAGACCAAATTGGGTCCTAACAACTTCGCTTCTCCAACTTCGAACCAACCAATTGGCGATCTACAACTTCGCCCATACAGAGCTTCGTATGGTGCCATCTTGATACTAGAGTGATAGCTGTTATTATAAGAAAACTGAATGAGAGGTAGATGATCGTCCCAATTACCTTTAGAATCAATAACACACGCCCTCAACATATCCTCAAGAGTTTGAATGCTACATTCCGCCTAGCCATCTGTCTGAGGATGAAAAGCGATGTTGAGGTTCACCCTTGTGCCCAATCCCTTCTGAAAGGATTTCCAAAAGTTCGATGTGAACTGAGCACCACGATCTAAGATAATGGACAAAGGAGTCCCATGCAACTGGACAATTTCTTTGATATACAACTTGGCATAATCCTCGGCCGAATCTCTAGTCTTCACTGGCAAGAAGTGAGCCGACTTGGTAAGTCGGTCTACAATCACCCAAATCGAATCATGCTTCCGAAACGAGCGAGGTAGAACTGTTATCAAATCCATGTTTATCATCTCCCATTTCCAAATGAGAATTTCTATATTCTGAGTTAAATCGCCAGGTCTCCGGTGTTCGAGTTTCACCTGCTGACAATTTGGACACCTAGCCACGAAATCTGCTATATTCTTTTTCATATCGTTCCACCAATAAACCTCCTTAAGATCATGATACATCTTTGTGGAGCCTGGGTGAATAGAATACCTGGAATTGTGGGCTTCTGACATAATCCGCTCTCTGAGCCCATCTACATCCGAAACGCATAGTCTGCCTCTGTACTTCAAGGTACCATCATCTCCCCCTTGTTCAAAAGCCACAGTCTTGTGTTTGTGAATTCCCTCCTTCAGCTGCAATTAGTAGGGATCATTGAACTATTTTTCCTTTACTTTAGCTACTAAGGAGGATTCAGCCCCGTCTGGAGAACAACGCCACCATCTTCGGAGTCCAAAAGTCGAACCTCTAGACTCGCTAAGCGGTGGACTTCCTTCATCATAGTTCGCTTGTCTGCCTCAACATGAGCTAAGCTTCCTATAGAAAGCCGACTGAGAGCATCGGCTACAACATTTGCTTTCCCCGGATGATAGAGGATATCAACATCATAATCTTTAATTAATTCGAGCCAGCTTCTCAGACGTAGATTTAATTCTCTTTGCTTGAAGATGTACTTGAGACTCTAGTGATCTACAGAAAATGTCAACATGTAGCCCATAAAAATAATGGCGCCAGATCTTAAGCGCAAACACCACAGCTGCTAATTCAAGATCATGAGTCGGATAGTTCTTCTCGTGAGCCTTGAGTTGTCTCGATGCGTAGGCTAATATTTTACCGTGCTACATTAATACACACCCAAGACCAACCCGTGAAGCATCACAATAGACAACGAACCCTTCGGTTCCTTCCGATAGTGTCTGGACTGGAGCTGAAGTCAACCTCTTCTTTAACTCTTCAAAACTTTTCTCGCACGCGTCCGACAATTGAAACTTGACATTCTTCTGAGTTAATCTGGTCAAAGGGGACGAGATAGAAGAAAATCCCTCTACGAAATGTCTATAATAGCATGCTGGACCCAAGAAACTTCTTATATCGGATACTGAGGTAGGTCTAGGCCAATTCTTCACTGCCTCTATCTTCTGAAAGTCCACCTTCACGCCTTCCCCTGAGATGACATGGCCCAAAAACGCTATCGATTTCAACCAGAATTCACACTTAGAAAATTTGCATATAGCTTGTGATCCTGCAGTGTCTGTAACACAATTATGAGATATTCTGCATGGTCAGTCTCGCTACGGGAATAAATTAAGATGTCATCAATAAACACGATAACAAACAAATCAAGATAAGGCTTGAAAACCCTATTCATAAGGTCCGTGAAAGCTGCTGGTGCATTCGCTAAACCGAATGATATTACCAAAAATTCGAGATGCCCATATCGAGTCCTAAAAGCTATTTTTGGAATATCAACATCCTTAACCTTCAACAGATGGTATCGCGATCTGAGGTCAATCTTGGAATAACACTGGGAACCCTGAAGTTGATCGAACATATAATCTATTTTGGGAAGAGGGTACTTGTTCTTAATGGTGACTTTATTCAACTGACGATAGTCAATGCACATACGCAACGACCCATCCTTCTTTCGGACAAACAAGTCCGGTGCGCCCTAAGGTGAGACACTTGGCCTTATAAATCCCTTATCTAGAAGATCTTTCAACTGGAATTTTAACTCTTTCAAATCTGTTAGAGCCATTCTATAAGGCGGGATAGATATCGGCTTAGTGCCTGGAAGAAGATCAATTCCAATGTCAATCTCTCTATCGGGAGAGTTTCCAGGGAGATCTTCGGGAAACACTTCCGGGAACTCATTTACAATTGGCACCGACTGGAGAGTGGGAATCTGAGCACCTGCATCCTTAACTCGAACTAGGTGATAAATATATCCTTTGGAGATCATCTTTCTGGCTTTAAGATAGAAAATAAACCTACCCCTAGGTGTTACTGCATCACCCTTCCATTCTAAGACTGGTTCACCGGGAAATTCAAAACTTACTATTTTTGTTTTACAACCCACTGTGGCATAACATGACTCTGACCAATCCATGCACATGATCACATCGAAGTCTACCATCTCAAATTCTACCAAGTCTGCTACAGTAAGACGATGATACACTTTCACTGGACATCCCCTATAGACACACCTTGCTATAACTGATTCTCCAACTGGAGTGGAAACTTCAAAGGGTTCACACAACTTTTTTTGGTTCTATCCCAAATTTCATAGCAATATATGGGGCTACATAAAATAGGGTGGACCCCGGATCTATAAAAGCATAGATATTAAAAGTGAATATTGTTAGCATACCTGTGACAACATCTCCACGAGCCTCGGTATCCTGACGGCCTGCCAGTGCATACAATCGGTTTTGACCACCGCTTGCATTATTAGACTTTGCTGCACCGCGCCCTTGTTGGGCCTGAGAGCTATGATGGGCTGCTAAATTAGTGGACTGAGCTACATTGCCTCCATTGTTCTGCTTTGCCGATGGACAATCCCTCAAGAAGTGGCCCTGCTGACCGCACCCAAAGGCCAAACGACACAACCCTAGGTGCCTCTTACCACACGTGTTGCAAATAGGGTAACCAGGGACTCTGTAGCCTACACTAGCCTGTGATTGTGAGTCTGCTGTTCTGAAATTCTTGTTTTTCTTGTTAAACTTTGACCTCTGAACCGGTGCACTAGCTGAAGATGGAGCAGGTCCTGATTTTGATTTCTTGAAAAACTGGCGATTTCCTCCTGCTTGAGATCCCCCATGGTTACCACACGTGTTGCAAATCGGGTTACCAGGGACTCTATAGCCCACACTAGCCTGTGATTGTGAGTCTGTTGTTCTAAAATTCTGGTTTTTCTTGTTAAACTTTGACCTCTGAACCGGTGCACTAGCTAAAGATGGAGCAGGACCTGATTTTGATTTCTTGAAAAACTGGCGATTTCCTCCTGCTTGAGATCCCCCATGGTTGAAATTTCCTGTAGACTTAGCTCTCTTGCTGAATTCCCTCTCCTTCTTTCTCTGTAGCCGCTCTTCTTCCTTCAACCTGTCTTCTTTCCCTTGAACAAAGGCAACCATCTTAGTGATGGTCATGTCATTATTCTGAGAAGCTATATTAGGATCAGCAAACAAATCATTTGAAAGTCCCAACACAAACCGCCTAACTTTGGCCCTCATATCACGTACTATTTCCGGAGCATACTTGGCCAGAGAGACGAACATGAGGTAGTACTCATTCACACTCATATCATTCTGTCTGAGTCTCTCAAACTCCAAAGCCTTAGCTTCCAAGACCTCAATGGGTAGAAAGTGCTCAAGGAACGCATCTGCAAACTCCTTCCAAGCCGCAGAAGCCGCATCCTCCCCTCGGGACTCTTCCCATGTTTCATGCCAAGTGTTGGCAACATTCTTCAGCTGGTACGCAGCAAGCTCTACTACCACAGTGTCTGTAGTATGCATCACTCAAAATATTTTCTAAACCTCATCAATGAAGTTTTGTGGATCCTCATCCTTTTTGGACCCTATGAAGATGGGAGGTTTCATGTTGAGGAATTCCCTAGACCTGGAACTACCCGTATCATGAACATCACTTATTCCCTGCCTTTGAGCCTGAGTAGCAACAATCTAGGTGAGCAACTGGATTGCTCCCCTGACATCCATGTCTGAAGCACTGGGCACTGAGCCCGATGCAACCCCCTAGGTCGGAGTGTCCTCCTCCTGAGCAGCATTAGTTGTGGCCCCCTGGCTAGTAGCTGAGACCCTCCTGGTGTACTTTCATTTTGTAGGCATTTTTCTGAAATACGCAATTCGCATGGGTTAGAATGATTCCTGAAAGCATAGCTCTAACTGCACGATCTAGAGTATGAAAGAAATGGAACAATCCTAAATGTCTTGGTGGTCAACTATTTACACGTGTGGCGCGCACACATACATAAAAGAGACCCTACTGGACACGGCTTCATAGACTCCCTAGGACTTTTGAACCAAGGGCTATGATACCATGTTTTGTCACGCCCCGAACCATGGTCTGGGCGTAACACGGCACTCGGTGCCTGACTGCATGTGACCGAGCGAACCAATTGTATGGCTGGATTAACATATGGTATAACTTTGAGCTAGAGGTAAATATAAAACATGATAATCCACTAAAGAGTTTGACTGAAATATCATAGATGCGGAAAATACTGAAAGGTCTGCAAGTATAAACAAGTAGCCGACAAGTCTAACACATGAAAGCTTGCTAATATCTGACTGACTGGGTTATAGTCTACGAAGCCTCTAAAGAATACTGAAAATGCTAATTGTTTACCGGGACAAGGTCCCCGGTATACCTTATTAACGAAAATGCTATAATAACCGAAAAAGGGAGGGACAATGCCCCGAAAGATTGGGGCTCAAAACTAGCTGATACGAGATGTCCTAGCAAGCAGAATCGTCAACCTGTAAATCATTACCTGCATCGCGAGATGCAGGCCTCGGGGAAAAAGGGACGTCAATACATTTGAATTGCACTGGTATGTAAAACAACTGAAGGAAATCACTGTAAATACGGTAAATAAAACTGATAATTGATAGCTGATAACTGAACTAACATAGGAAGTAAGTTTATGAATACTCCTTCTTCTGAATGATGAACAACCTGTTTATCTGAATATCAAAATGCGGCCTCAGGCCCAATATATATATATATATATATATATATATATATATATATATATATATAAATGTGCACAACTACGGCCTCGGGCCCGAGTATACGTATACATAACTGCGACCTCAGGCCAAAGATGCATAAACCATAAACTGTAACCTCGGGCCCAAATACAGGTGTTCAACATTCAAGAATATAAAAAGAGGAACTGAGAATCATATTACGATACATGATACTGAAATGCTGTCACACTAAGGTACGTAATACTAGAATACTGAATAGGACTAGACTGAGACATGTATTCTTGTATTGATTATGAACACTGAAACTTTAACCGTTTATGACATGCTGAGTAAGCTATATTGAGACTCAGAGACATCAAGCCCAAGTCTATATTGAATACGAACTGAGCTCACAACATTCAGAATGAAAGTCATGAACGAGTTATGAAGCTAGAGAATAGAAGTTCTACAACTATTCAAGGAAATAGGCTAAACTATATTTCTGAGGCAATTAGTAAGGTGGGAAAAGGAACATAATGTAGGGAGAATTATCAACATTCCCAAATATAGAGAGTTAGCCTCACATACCTTAACTTCCTGCTCTTGAGCGTAATACAACGTTTGTCAACCCTTTCAACTTTAATCTATAGCAATACAAGTCAAAGGGATTCCATATTAGCTATGATGCTCATGTTTTGGTCACTTAAGTATCTTATCTAACACTTGGTGAGAATAAATCTTCATAGTCCTTGTTAATGGTGTCTCTACACCCAATAAACCATTCTCTTTTTCCTAGATAAATTCTATAGTCTCAAATGGTTATAATCAACATTATTCTTTATCACCCACAAAGTAAACAACACCCTTAACCAATAATCAACAATCAACACCCCAAACCTATAATCGTTCATGCTTTTCTATCAAACCCATCAACTCATATCCCATGAACTAGGGTTTAAAATCGTTAAATCAATGCTAGAATCAATTGGAGGATGAAGACATTACCTTTTTGAAGTACAAACCCTTTGAATTCGAGTTCTAGGCTTCCTTCTCTCAACAATGATGTTCCAATCGAATATCTAATGATATGGAGGGTTTATCCATGTTAATAAGATGTTGGAAAATTGAAATTAACTTAGAATCACCATTAAAACTTACCTTGGGTGGTGCAAGGACCCTTAAGGAGTTAGGTTTTTGAGAGTTCCCCTTTCTAGAGCAAGCTTTTATGTTTTGGAGCTGTGGGGGACGAAGTAGGGCTTTAAAACGACCCCCCATGAGCGCGCCCGCGCACCTGTAGACCTAACCGCGCTACTGACCGCACAAAACGACAGTAACACTGCCTCAAAAGAAGCGCGGCCGCGCTAGGGGCGCGCTCAGGGCGCGCATATCGCATACTGTTTTGTAAAACGCACATAACATTCTGCACAAAGATCAGTTCAGGCTCCATAATGTATCGTTGGAAATCTATTTCAATGTCCTACAATTTTCTTGTTTTGAGTTTTCTCATGTACCTTACACGTGTTTCACTAAACCTCATGCAAGACTGATCTTTTGTAAACTTCGTAGATTTTATCGAATCTTGTACACTTCACTCTTCGTCTTGATTCTAAGTTAACTATTTCCACCCATAAATCATACCAATGGAACTTCACATGTCCAAAATATAACCTTATCACTCATTTAATACATTCATACCTAAGCCGAATTTATGGGGTATTACAGGATGTTTCATAGCATCCACGAGGGGCTAAAGTAATAACTAATACCCTGAGCTGTAGATCAGAAGATAAAGTAAGCTTATTTAAAGGTTGAGATAGAAGAGGAATCTAAAGAGTTACATCAGCTAAGTAAATTAGGAGTCTGATTATTAGACCCCGATGAGTATAGAAATCGTGATTCAGAATATTGTAGAATCACTCTAAATATCACAGGTACAAAAGAGATAGTACAACAACCATATTCTATAATGACTCTACGATAAAGCCAGTTAGTAGAGTACCAGCCTCATAAGAAGTCAGTATGGAGCTCCTGCCGGATTCTGCATGCACTAGAGGTGCAAGTATTATAGTAGAGCTTCAAGTTGTGGATGAGAATTCCACTCATGTGGAAGGCAGGTAATGAAAGCAACAGAAGATACAATGCAAGATTTAAAGGCAAGAAAGGTAAAAGTAAAGAAGGTACGCAATACTCAAATGGAGAAGGTTGTGAATAGTCCAAACTTCAGATAGAGAGCTAGAAGTGTCGTGATATAGTATCTAGAAATGATAGTGGTATCTTTAGTAGCATATCTTCAACCTATGGTTTCCAGGTACTGAGAGGTCTAGTTAAGAGAGTAAAGAAGAGTTAAAGACGACGTGATATCTCACTTGAGGTTCCAGGAGAACATAAGAAATCTTCGGTGCTAGCAAGTTAAAGGAATGTTGCGAGTAGTATAAATAGATATATGTAGGCCGTAAGCTAAAGTATGATAAAGCGACAAGGTTTTAGGTAGACAGGAGTAGGGATATGAAAAAGCTGAGTGAGAAGGTGACAAGAATAGGTATGTCCTCGGGCTTAAACCCATCACAACAAGAGAGCTGATGGTTTCCATAAGTTATAAAAAGCTCAGTATAGCTTGAAATACTATTATTGAAGTATAGTATCATCCCTAGGTGGATTTTGAGAAAAGGTATTACATGAATTGTACGGGATTAGAATACCCCCCATAAGATGAATCACATTGGAATGCTATGAAATACGGTTATTGAAGTATAGTATCGTCCCTAGGTGGATTAAGAAAATAACTTCATATGTTCCCCAATGAGACATGGAACCGAGATACATGGTATTATGTAAGATGTTTGAAGTTATCAATGGTAGATTATAGATCAACATTAAGGTGAATCAACAATAGTTGGATAAAAGTTCCAAAGTACGAGAGGAGATTAAGATGTCATTCTTTAGATGATCAATAATAAGGAAGAATTAAAGGAGTTAGATTTATACATATAGTGTTGGCCCAAGTAAAGGTGAAATTTTGAAGACTCACTAAGTAAATCAGACATGGACCGGGTCCATCTTGTGAAGCACAGTTATGATCAGCTCAAACATGTGAGATGCACGTGAAGGAGGTAAACCTAACATATCAGAAGTGTTATCTCCTGATCATGATCGAAAAGGTTTCATATTGGATAAGGAGAAAGACTTCTTACACAAAGAGAACACGGTTTAGGAAAAGGATAGAGTTAGAGTATGAGATCAACTAGAAGTCTTCCACCATGGAAGAGTAGCGTTTGTATCCTAGTCAACATCTAATTGCTAACTCCTTAAATATTAGTGTTGTTCTCTTTTACAGGTAATGCACATAAGCAGAAGTTAAACGTGAATTGAGAGCAAAATAGCAAGGCAATTTTGCAAGCAATTTATGTGTAATTCAAGCGTGCAATCCTGAAGCTACTTGAACCAGTAGTAATTTTGCAAGCTCTTTATTTTCTGTAGTTATTATTCCACGACAGTAGTAGTTGGAACACATAGAAGAACCAGGTCCTTCTATAATCAAGTTAAGCGAAAATTGGGTACCACACAAATCACCCCCCCCTCCTGTGTGGTATTGGCGTATAAAACGTCAATTGGTATCAAAGCGGGTTATCCTTGAAGAGGCTAACACCTTAGGAACAGATCAAGATGAGTGCACCACCTGGAAACTAGGAAGGACAATCCACTGCTAGGCCACCACTCTTTAATGGCCAGTACTATTCCTGGTGGAAGAACAGGATGTGAGACCACATCGTAGGATAAGACTATGAGCTTTGGGATATTGTTACTGATGGTCCCCTGGCTACTACAAAGAAGAATGCTGAAGAGTGGACTTGCCAAAGACGAGAGCTGACTGTAGTGCTGAAGACTTTAAGAAATGGGAAAAAAATGCCAAAGCCAAGAAATGGCTTGTGTGTGGACTAGGTCCAGACGAGTAGACCAGAACTCAAAGTTATACTACTGCTAAGGAGATCTGGGACACTCTACAAGTGGCCCATGAAGGAACTCCTCAAGTAAAGAGATCAAGAGGAACACTGTTGTATTCTCAATATGAAAACTTCACCACGAAGGAAGGAGAAACCATCCAAGAAATGTACACAAGGTTCATAACACTATCAAATGAAATTAAGTCCCTTGGAAGAATTATCCTTGAAGAAGACAAGGTTGAGAAAATCTTGACAAGGGTCTTGCCAGTAACTTGGGAAAGCAAAATCACTGCTATTCAGGAATCAAAGAACATTGCTACTCTCAAGTTGGATGAGCTGATTGGAAATATCACTACCTATGAACTGAGAAGGCAAACCATGAAGATGGATGCACCCAAGAAGGAAGGAATCTTGGCTCTCAGAATACCTGAAGGTGCAGACTTCGAGGATGATGAAATGGCAATGATCACAAAGGATTTCAAGAAGTACCTAATGAGAGGAAAGGATTCTTCAAGAGGTGCAACCTTCAACAAACCAAAGGCTCCTGAAAAATAGACCAACGAGGGCTGTTATAAATGTGGTAAGACCGATCACATGATCAAGAATCGCCCTCAGTGGGAAATTGAATGGAAGAAAGAAATGGCTGAACGAAGAAACAAGAAGAAGGAACAGGTTCAACCCAAGAAGAACAAAGGATCAACAAAGGCTATGGTTGCTGCTTGGGGAGAAAGCTCAGATGAGGATTCACAAGATGAAGCTGGAGATGAACAAGCACTTATGGCCATTGGAGAATCAGACGATGAACAAGAGGTAAGTGTGATTCATCTCAAAGACAAGATTAAATTTTTGTCTAAAGAAAAGCTATCTAAATTATTGCTAGACTTCATTGATGAGTCTGGGGCCATAAGCAATAAGAAGGAACAGTTGTCTACGGAGCTTGTGATCCTAAAAGCTAAGTGCAAAAATCTGGAACTCAGAACTAGTGAAAGTGATAGTAAAAATACTGAGTTGAAGAACCAGGTTCTTGAACTCGACACCACTGTCTTAGAACTTAGATCTGAAAATTCAAAATTGAAATTAGGAATAGGTAAAAGGAAATGATCACACACACCTCACCTTAGAAGAAAATCTAGGAAAAATGAAGGATGAGTTGTACAAGAGAGATAAGTAGATAAGAGTCCTAAAAGATGATCTAGGCAAAGTGAAGCATGAACTAGATAGAACTTGCAAATGGAATAAGTCCTTTGATGCACTATGCTGGCTACAAGAGCACCACAGTAGCAATAAGAGAGGACTTGGCTATGGGACCCCAACACCTAAGTGGGATCCCAAAAGCAAGTACATCACACTTCCTGAAAACAAAATAAAGTAGTAGTTGGAACACATAGAAGAACCAGGTCCTTCTAAAATCAAGTTAAGCGAAAATTGGGTACCACACAAATCACCTCCCCCCCCCCCTCCCGCCCATGTGTGGTATTGACGTATAAAATACCATATAGGATAAGCAGTGAGAGAGTAACCCAGAGTTGGTTAGTAAACCTCAGTAATAATAGAACAAAGTAAGTGTTATGGTATAGTATGACCTACCTATATGTAGTAAAGCAATAAGGATAGATAACTGAGGCTATGAAACTAGATATAGCAGTAGTCGTGTGTTTGACAAAGCACATAGATTCCTAGAGGGACAACTTGTTATAGTTCTGTATATGTTCATAAAGTAAGGCCTAGAGATTGGCTAAAAGATGGAGGAAAAAGGAGATAAGAGTCATGTAGGCGCATATACAAGGACAAGGTCGTACAAGCTACATGAAAGAAGGTAGCAATAGTTACGACATTGGAAGAATTCTGACCACATGTCGTGGTGTGAGAACGAGGTCTAAAGAGGGGAATGCCCTGGCCTTTGACTTTATTCACATAACAATTGCCTAAGTGGCTAGGAGAAAATAAAATTATTCATAAGAGATAACTACATCAGTCAATATTCGAGGACGATTGTTCCAAAGGGGGGAATTATGTTACACCCCATGTTTTCGTACGCAAAAGTACGTCATAAGTCAATTGATGTAAGCTTAGAAATGAGATCATCCTTCAAAGTATATAAAGTAAGTTAATCATATTACCTTGTGGGTTACAAATCCTTAAGATCATTGGTAACAAGAACCAAGAGGGTTGAAAGTCTTAGAAGCTTAAAAAATTGTCGAAAAATAAGTTTCATCGAATGTCGATAAGTTTGGAATGTTATAACATGTACTTTGGGATGAGATTAGGGTTGTTAACGTGATAAAGAGGTTATTTTATGAGATATTTTAGTCTTATGATAGCGTGTGTTACGTATTGAAGTCAAGCGAGTTGTGGAACAAAAGTTGGCAAAGGTCAACACAAGTTACATTCATAAATATGCTGAAAATTGGGTCAAACGTAGTGGAGCTTTTCTTCCAATAAACTTGGAATTACGGGATTATCCACATATCAAATTGAAGATCTACGAGTTTAATTTATAACTCATTAAACCGTTCGTCGATACGACATTGGAGAAGAGAGATATTTGCTGTTTCACAAGACTGCGCAGACCGCATAGGTGAAAAGTAGGTGGGTCACTGAAGCTATTTTAGCAATACATTTCATGTGTTATATGAGGTCTTTCTGGGACATATTATATACAAAATTGAATTTTTTGGAAGGTAGTTTCTAACAATCTTAACCGTTTGTTCATATGACATCCGGATAAGAAGATATAAGCGTCTGAAGAAGAGCCAATAATAGGGTGTCAAGCTAGCACCTCTTAGACTTTTTAAAAATGGATATATATATATATATATATATATATATATATATATATAGGACTTATGTTGTCTATCTTTACTTTTCCACATAACACGACAAGAATAAGACCCCTAAACTTATCCTCAAGCCCTCCACAAGGGGTTCAAACAATATTAACATCCCGAGTACGAAATCAAGAAGCATTAACACTAGAACGATCACTACGACGTAAGTATCGCTATATCGCCTCTCATTTTTTTTGTATTTTGAGTTTTGGAAGATACTTCACAATTAATAAAACATCTCTGTATTTAAGCTTTAAATGTCAAGGAAGGTTGATAAATTCGTTTCTTAATAGTTAGAACTCACGAGGACGGCGATCGGAAGCTGTGAGTTTGAGTTATTTGACTTGTAGTGGACTGTTTTGTGTTGTATCGTGTTGCTGTTGGGATGTCTATTTTGCTGATGTTTTATGGAGTTTTGGAGGATAAATGTTGAGGATAAACACCACATAATGATGAAATGGTGGGCTAGTCATTCGTTGTTACATTTCTTTAGGTTGTTTGACACTACTTTTGTTGTCGTTTTATGTATGAAGTGATTAGGGTGTGCGAGTTATTTTGTGATATATTGTGATGGAGATACGGTTGGAAAATGATGCATACATGTTGTTATTGTTGTGTTATTGGTGTTGTTGGTATATGGTATTTGAGGAGGGCCTTGTTACAGGGGAGATGCTGCCAAAATTTATGTAAACGAGCTACTAGTTTATGTTGCGAACATAGACTTTACTCAGCACTGATTTTGAATCTCCTTATGCTGTGGTAGATTGAGTTGAGTTGTCTGAAGAATTACTTGGAAGGTATTAAGGACTTAACAGAGTTAAGGTATGTCAAGGCTAAACCTTTCCTTCATTTTGGCATAATCCAGTAACTACATGTGTTTGATAACGAGACATAAAGAGAAGTTCATATTCCTGAATTTATGTACATTTTCTTAGTCTCATAATTTACAGCATTCTCCCTTATCGTGACGTCATATTTAGTTTATTTTTGTCTTCTTTCATCCAATAGAGCAGAGTGTCTATATATACACAGTATTACACTATTTTCACCACCATCAAGCTATAATCGTTGGGCAGGCCCCTTTTGGGCAACCTCTGATCAGATTGTGACATATATAATGAGACTACTATGGCCGAGCGCCCATGAGTGAGCCCCGAATGACTGAGATACAGAGCCTAGTATGGCCGAGCGCCAATGAGCGAGCCTACTACGGCAGAGCAATTACACATACCGAGCCTTATAAGACCGAACAACTATTTTACTTACTATATTGAGACAGTTGAGTCAGTATCAGCAGGTAAGCATATCTTCATATTATCTTTGACTCCCAGTTACTTTTAGTTATTATATTGTCAGTTCAGTTTTAGCTTTCAGTTATTCCATTGCCTTACACTCGGTACATTATTTTGTACTAACGTCCCTTTTGCTGAGGATGCTGCATTTCATGCCTGCAGGTCCTCATTGACAGTTGGACACACCCTCCCAGCAGACAGAGCCAAATATCAGCTTGGTTGGTAAGCTCCACATCCTCGGAGTACCAGATCTAGACCTTGGAGTCCATTTTATATATAAATATTTGATGGGTAGGTCGAGGCCCTGTCCTGACCATGGTATAGTTCGTCATCCTGCACAGTTATATATATATATCAGCATTTGGGTATGTTTGCCCCACGGATGAGAGATGCGTTATTTTTAGACGATTCAAAATATGGCCTCATTGGCCTAAGTTGAGGGTTACCCCTCCAGAGTTCAGAGTTACAGAGTGGTACACTCGGGCCGAGTATGGCACCGGGTGCCGGCCACGCCTCTTCACGTTTTGGGCGTGACATATACTTTAAACACAAACTTGTTTAAATAAAAATAAAAATAAAAATAATTTATAATAACTAATAAAATATTTCTTATGCACTAAACTGATTAAAAATAATAATTTAACATCATAAAAATAGAAAAATGCTATTTTGGCAAAAATAATTAAATAAAACGTAATTATGCATGAATATAGGCTATTATTGAAAAATTACGTAAATAGCTAAAAATACGAACATAATTATATGAAATGATGTAAAATATTTTAAAGCATGTATGTGGGTGTAAAATAACAAATTTGAATGATTAGGTAATCACAAATAATTTAAAAGGAAAATTAATAAGTATTTAAGTAATTTAAATGCAAGGAAATTAATTATATAGCTCTAAAAATTTTGGAAAAATTATAGAAATATTTGTATATATCTTGTAAATTTAGTAATGATGCTGAATGACATTTTGAAAAAATATGAGGGTAAATGTGGGTATCAACCGCTGCCCCTCTTTACCCGGAAATGATGAAATAGTTGTCGGGTAAAGAAGATGAAGACAAATTTTGGCTGAATTGAGAGGGGAATGATGTGATTTTAACAAAAAAAAAAATGGGGGTCGAACCCTGTTTCTTGAGTTGCCTACATATCCCTGGTGTTACAGGAATCAGGTCGGGTGTAGTTCTGGATCCAACGGCGAACAAAACCAATGGAGTTGTTATAAGAGTGGTCGTATGTTTCAAAAGGTTGTTTTAGGTAGGATATTAATGCAAGTAACAGATGAATGTAGGTGGAGTCATGAATAAGAATTTGAACATTACGGGTGAATTAGACATATATTCGAACGGTCATAGAAAAAGTAATCAATTACGGATTGTTAGTTACGTTGGAAATAGTCAGAGGATATGAACGTTGTGAACGGAGACCGAAGCAAAGATTGCTCCCGTGTGTAGAACGGTTACCTCCCCAATTACCTGCAAAACTTAAAACACAGTGCATGTGAATATATATGGGTAATTGCAAAAATTTAAACATGATGCAAATTCCCTTTGGGCTATCAAGGTCGTCTTCGGACGATGAGGATGATCTCCTCAGACCATGACGTCCTAGGCCATGAAGCGTATGATAAGGGATTCTCATGCCATGAAATGGTGTCCTCGAGCCATGATGATGGTACTTCTGGACTATGATGCCTTTTAATAATGATGTGCAGTTTCGAGGGATCCTCAAGCCATGGAATGGTGTCTTCAGGCTATGAGGATGGTGCCTTTGGACTATGACGCCTTCGGACAATATGGCGATGTCTCATCCCATGAAATGCAAAGATATGGCGATATCGATCATTTGATGGAGGAAACAGGTGATGCTTAGTCATATGCAAGGACGAGTCAAGACAAGGCTTAGTCTTGTATGAGATGAGGGCAGTGCTTAGCCCTATACGAAGAAAGTGGATAGTTCTTAGCCTTATACAGTGTAGAGGAGACAGTGTTTAGTCTCATGCAAAGAGAGGCAATGTTTAGCCTTATGCACTAATGGAGACAGTGCTTAGTCTCAAAGGAAGGCAGTGTTTTTGCCTTGTGCAAGGTAAGGGAAGTGCCTAGCCTATGCAAGGAGTGGAGACAATGCTTAGTCTCATGCAAAGAGAGGTAATTCTTAGTCTCTGGCAATGAAAGGCAATTCTTAGCCTTATGCAATGATAAGGGTAGTGTTTAGCCCTATTCATAGATTGGAGATAGTGCTTAGTCTCATGCAAGGAAAGGAGTCAATGCTTAGTCTCTGGCAAGGAAAGGCAATGCTTAGCCTTATGCAATAGTAAGGGCGGTATTTTTCCCTATGAAAAGAGTGGATACAAGAAGAGGAGACAATACTTAGTCTTTGGCAATGAAGGGAAATGCTTAGCCTTACGCAATACTGGGGGCAATGCTTAGCCTAGAGCAAGGAATGGAGATAGTGTTTAGTCTAATGAAAAGGAAGGCGGTGCTTAGCCTTATGCAATCACGGAGGCAATGCTTAGCCTCATGCAAGAAATGGAGACCGTGCTTAGTCTCATGCAAATAAAGGTAGTGCTTAGCCTTATGAAATTACAGAGGCAATGCTTAGCCTCATGCAAGGAATGGAGAGAGTGCTTAGTCTTATGCAAAGAAGGGCAATGCTTAGCCCTATGCAGGAAAAGCAATGAATAGCTACCAGAGAGTGAAGTATTTCTTAGCTTGATGTGTTTGCGTTTGGCAATTTGTCGTTATGAAGATAGAGATTTTGCTGTGTGTATGTATTTGCGATTCCTATTGTGTTTAGTGTGCCTAGAAAAATCGTGAGTTTTGTGGGGGACGGTTGGTTCGTGCTCTTGACCTGCTTCTCCCTTACACCTGTCTTGAGGTCCAGGTTAAGTCACCCTGGGTAACATCTGGCTGCCATAGAAATAAAGTTTTCGAAAAACATGCATGCATTTGACAAATTATTTGAAAAAAATGTAGTTGTTTGACATATATGATAGTGCGTGAGATCAAATGATTTAGATGAACATGTGACTATGATACATTTAGAGACATTGCAACCTCCTTTCTTTAGAATTTTGAGGGTCCTCCTCAAAATTCTGCCCCAGTTTAAATGCATACTTCTGACAACACATTCCTTGGCTGTTCCAAACGTGATGAAATCCGACAAACTTGAGATCTTGCCCCAGTTTCTGTTCACGGGGAAATGAAGATTTTATTAGGATGTGACCAAACCCACAGGGCTGCCTACGTATCCTTCTTAAACGGAAATCAGGTCAAGCGTAGTCCAGTTACATCCACTAGAAAATGCAGACAATCATAAACATAGTATCTCTTGACTGCGTCTGAATTGATAGGTTTCGGCCAAATCTCTCCATCCATTTCTGCAAGTATAAGCGCTCCTCCTGTTAATACCCGGTGAACTATGTAAGGACCATTTTAGTTGGGTGAGAAGTTCCCCTTGGCTTGATCCTGGTACGGGAAGATTCGCTTTAGCACCAATTGCCCCAGTGTGAATTACCTTGACCTGACCTATTTGTTAAAAGCTCTTGTCATTCTGTTCTGGTAGAGTTGACCGTGACATACCCCATTCATTATTTTTCCATCAATGATAGCTAGCTGTTCAAACCTGCTAAGTACCGATTTCGCATCGCTGAGCTCATTTTCTTGTATGATTCTTAAGGAAGGAATTTCCAATTCGGTGGGAATAACAGCTTCAGTACCATAAACCAGTAGGTAGGGAGTTGCCCCAATTGATGTGCGAAATGTGGTACGATATCCAAGCAAAGCAAATGGCAGCTTCTCGTGCCATTGTTTGTGATTGTCCACCATTTTCCTCAATATCTTCTTGATGTTCTTGTTGGCGACTTTTATGACTTCGTTCATTTGCGATCTTTATGTCGTGGAGATCCTATGCTTGATCTTGAATGTTTCACACATGGACTTCATCAAATTTCTATTGAGATTGGCAGCATTGTCAGTAATGATTGACTTTGGTACTTCAAATCGATAAACAATGTGGTCCCAAACAAAATCCGCTACAACCTCTTAGTTACAGCTTTATAAGATGCAGCTTCAACCTATTTTGTGAAGTAGTCTATGCCCACCAGAATGAACCTATGCCCGTTTGAAGCAGCGGGTTCGATTGGGCCGATGGCATCCATACCCAAGCGAAGAAAAGCCAGGGTGAACTTGTTGCATTGAGTTGATTGGGTGGTACTCAAATCATGTCAACATGTATCTGACATTGGTGACACTTCCGAACATACTTGATGCAGTCTATTTCCATAGTCCTCAAGAAATACCCTGCTCTTAGTATCTTTTTGGCTAAGATGAAACCATTCATGTGCGGTCCGTAGGTTCCGGTATGTATTTCCTTGAGCAATCTGGATGACTCCTTGGCATCGACACACCGTAGCAATCCCAGTTCAGGAGTCCTTCTATACAGAATTCCCCCTCTTTGGAATAAATGCTTGGCTAATCTTTGAAGCGTGCGCTTCTGTGTATGGGTACCATTCTCTAGGTATTCTCCTTTTTTTCAAGTACTTCTTAATGTCGTGGAACCACGAATTTTCGTCAATCTCTTCTTTAATACGAGCACAATAAGTCGGGTGCTTATGAATTCCAATTGGGATATGATCAATGAAATTCTTGTTTGGGTGTTGTATCATGGAAGACAAAGTGGCTAACGCATCTACGAACTCATTCTGAATCCTTGGATCATGTTTGAACTCTATCTTTGTGATCCTCTTGATCAGCTCTTGTACCTAGTGCAAATATGGCAATATTTTGGTGTTCTTAGTAGCCCATTGCCATAGAACCTGGTGCACCAAAAGATCTGAATCTTCGATTACCAGCAGCTCCTGAACATTCATGTCAATGGCCGATCTAAGTCCTAAGATGCATGCATCATATTCTGCCATATTGTTGGTGCATGGAAACCGGAGTTTTGCGGATACTGAATAATGTTGACCGATTTCTAATACTAAGACAGCTCTGATACCTACTCCTTTGAAGTTTGTTGCTCCATCGAAGAACATCCTCCAACCATCATATGCCTCGGTGATATCTTCTCCTACAAATAACACCTCCTCATCGGGAAAATTCATTTTCAATGGTTCGTATTTTCCGTCTACAGGATTTTCTGCCAGATGATCCGCTAATGCTTGCCCTTTGACCGCCTTCTGAGTCACTTAGACAATGTCGAACTCACTCAGTAATATTTGCCACTTTGCTAGCTTACCTATAAGCATGGGTTTCTAAAAGATTTACTTTAGCAGATCCATCCTTGATATGAAATATGTAGTGTATGCATGGAAATAATGCCTCCACTTCTGAGCTATCCATGTCAAAGCACAACAAGTGCGTTCCAACAAAGAGTATCGGGATCCATAAGGCATGAATTTCTTGCTCAGATAATATATCGCCTGCTCCTTTCTTCCATTCTCATTGTGTTGTCCCAGAACGCAACCAAAATCCCCATACAATACGGACAAATAAAGCATCAGAGGTCTTACTGGTTTTGGTGGGACCAGAACGGGCGGTTTAGATAAATACTCCTTGATTTTGTCGAAGGCTTTCTGGCATTCTTCAATCCAGCTTGTTACAGCATCGTTCCCCAGCATTCTGAAGATTGCCTCACATATCATGGTTGATTGTGCTATGAAGAGGCTGATGTAATTGAGGTGCTCTAAAAAACTCATCACATCTTTGTTATTCTTTGGAGGTGGCAAGTCTTGGATAGCTCTGACTTTTGATGGGTCTAGCTCAATCCCTCGGCGACTGACGATTAATCCTAACAACTTTCAAGCAGGGACTCCGAAAGTACATTTTGTAGGATTTAACTTCAAATTGTATTTTCGAAGCCGGTCAAAAAATTTCTTCAAGTCTGTTGTGTGATCCG
The DNA here is from genome assembly GCF_001879085.1 of Nicotiana attenuata. Classification (NCBI taxonomy): domain Eukaryota; kingdom Viridiplantae; phylum Streptophyta; class Magnoliopsida; order Solanales; family Solanaceae; genus Nicotiana; species Nicotiana attenuata. The sequence goes on along the minus strand of NW_017671453.1, from coordinate 152,491 downwards.
AACTCCTTTTATATTTGATGATAACGTTATCCGCGTTCACCTTTATTTCCTTATGTATCATGTTGTGGAAGATGGTTATGATGGCTCTCATGTAGGTGGCTCCAGCGTTCTTCAGACCAAGCGGCATCATTTTGTAACAGTATATCCCCCACGGTATGATGAAGACTGTCTTTTTGGCTTCATCCATCTAGATTTGATGGTATCCTGCGAAGCAATCCACAAAGGATTGGAGCTCATGCTTGGAACAGTTGTCAATCAGTATATGTATGTTGGGCAACGGGAAATCATCTTCCTCTTCAACTATGGACACATGGGATTAGTGGGTAGCTTGTGAGCCATTATGGATGTGCTCAAACAAGTCATATCATCGTAGGACCATGTAAAGATATCTTCATACTCTATTAGGAATCTGATGTACTCTTCCTTCTTTGACAGTGATAGATGGATGCTTGTACGTGTTTCCTTGACCGTTTCGGAATCCCCTAAGTTAACGGCCTCAGTTTTCTCCAAATTAGACTTTGGTTTATTTTCGAAGTTTTCTACTTCTCTAACGATTTCCTCGGGTATTATATCATCTTCTAGATCCTCTGAATCACTATTTTTATGTTTTGTTGTCTTATTACATGTCACAGTTGTAGGATCATCGGGATAGGTAATAATAAAGCTGAAAAGAAAATGTAAAAATAATAATAAATATGAAAAGCAGTAATGCATTGATTAAATCATAAAACATCAACAAGTGCACCTCGAAGGCTCGAGCAATTATTTCAAAACAAAATACTGAAAATCTCTCAAATACTCAAAACTATTTAAGTAATTCATGCTAATTTACCAAGCTACCTCAAAAGTCGACGGGACCCAGATGGTGTAGCGGACCAGTTCTTGAGAACAGTTCCCTTATCCGCGATGTCAATGGTAAGGTCTTCCTCCTCCTCCTCCTCCTCTTCCTCCTCAACTATTGCACTGCAGTCCATATCCTCTTCATCTAGAAACAGTTTCCTCATGCCAGCTAAAACTTCATCATCCTCAAATCCCCACATCATGTCAGCTTGATAGGATGTCTCGTGCAGAGGTGGTACCGGTTGTTCCAGTGGATAATAAGGACCATGCCATGGTGGTGACCAATTTTGGTATTCCTTCCAGGTGTATTCATACTCGAGTCCAAAAGTCGTGCCATGACGTTGTGGTTGTACGGGTTTGGTGATCCCTTGAAGATCTTTGTCGAGACCCTTGTCGGGTTCATACCCTGTCCATAGCAGTGTGCTTTCTATCTTATTCTCTCCACCATCGGTCCTTTTCAATTGCATTGACTCGTCAATGCGATGGCATGTTTCTCTACCCGGCTTCTTTCTATTTTTGATCACCAGAACAGTCTGATTGGTGTAGATGGGGTTACCTACTGATGATTCCATTCAAACTTCACGCCTAATGCAGGGTTGAAACCACTACACTGGCAGCATGTATCCATGGTCACCCCAATAATAGGTTGTAAGTAGCAGATATATTAGCACTTGGAACTCGACATCAAACCAAGTCAGGCCCATCTGTAGACTGAGGTTGATTTCTCTAATGGTGGCTTTATAAGATCCATCAAATGCCTTCACATTCATGCTTCCCATCCGTATCTCGTGTGGGCCTTTACCCAATCTTTTTAGAGTAGTCAATGGGCATATGTTGAGACTTGAACCTCCATCTATCAAGATCTTGGCGATGAACTTATCCTCAAATTACACCGGAATGTGTAGGGTATTGGAGAGCCACAAAATCACCTTTCGTACCACAACCGGTGTGAGGATGACTGGAGATATTTTAGGAACGTCCCCTCTCGAATGAGTATGATGGACCCCTCCTGATCTCATTCTTAACCAGTCTCTATCACGTTTACTCCCTCACCTCTGTGATCCTGGAGAGGATTGTTACAAACATTTGGTGCCGCTGCTTTTGCCTGTATGACCTTAGTGTTGATCAGCGTCTGAATCTTGTCTTTCAATGTGCAGCATTCATCAATGGTATGACCCTTCATGCCTAAATGATAGGCACATGTTTTGTTGGGGTTGATCCACTAGGAAGAATTCTCCATAGCAATGGTAGAAATGGAATGGACATAACTGGTGGCCTTCAATCTCTCAAATAGTTGGTCTATGGGTTCAGCAATAGGGGTGTATTGTCTAGGCGGTCTGCGGTAAAATTTGGACATGGTTTCTGGTAGTTTTTGCGGGCGGATGGTGGTGAATAGTAATATGCAGGTTGGGTATTATAGGCATGGTAGATGGTAGCAGACTGTTGGTATCTAGGGTGCAGGTTAGTATGTGGGTGGAGGTGTTTGGTATGTGAGATGAGACTTAGGACCCTGGGCTACCATCACGGCACCTACTTCTTTCTTCTTCGAACTGCCTCCTGATTGCAAAGCTTTTTCTTGGCCTGCAGCGCCTCAAAATTGGTCACCATCCAATTCTTAATTCCTTCTTCTATTCTCTCTCTTAGCTTGATGATGTCAGAGAATTTGTGATTTTCAATAACCATTAACCTTTCATAATACTGCGGGTGTTGAGCTCTGACGAAGAACTTGTTCATTTGTTCTTCTTCAAGTGCTAGCCTTACTTTCGCGGCTTCTGATCTCCGACGAGTAGCATACTCACGGAAGGTTTCTATCAGCTTCTTCTTGAGGTTTTTAATGTAGAAAATGTCTGGCATGTTTTCTGTGCTGAACCTGAATCTATCCATGAACTCTGACGCCATGCTTACCTAACTAACCCACTTTTTTGGGTTTTAACTTATATACCAAGACAAAACATCTCCTGTGAGGCATCACATAAACATTTTCATGCGGATTCTTTCCTTCTTGCCTACTCCTACAAGCTTCTCACAATACGTTCTAAGATGCACCTTCGGATCACCAGTTCCATCGAATATCTCAAACTTGGTAGATTTGTAACCCTCCAATAGTTCCACATCCGGCTGAATACACAGGTCCTCAAAGTTTAGACTTTCAACGCCTTTACCACCTTCAACACTCTGAACTCTACCAGTGAGCTTCTTGAGTTCCTCCGCCATGTTTTTAATGTAAAGGTCCTTCTCAGTTGATTCGGGTATGTATATGGTTTGTTGCAGGGTGCGAGGTAAGGTTTCCACATATATCGGATTGTTTTGATGGACTCTAGGAATTTGGGTATAAGGGTGGTCATTGGTTGAGTTTTGGGGATCGGGACTAGATTGTGGTGCATTCTGGGATGTGTGATAAGTAGTGGTTTGCGGGTATTGAGTTTGATGATGATGGTGCTGTTAAGGGGTTGGTACTGGCGACGGCTTAAGGTTCTGAGGAGGTGCGGGATACTGGTCTGGTGCAGGACGATCTGGTGGTGGGTTTTGGTTTGGTGTGTTTTGTTGCGGTGTTTGGTTTCTGGGTAGTCGGATTTTGCTGGTTCAGGTCGGGGAAATTGAGAGTGAGGGAAATGATTGCCAAATTTCGGACCTGCTTCAGCTCACCTTGTACTTCCAGTATTTTTTGTTCTAGACGTAAGACCAACTCATTTTGCGCCGGAGTACATCGACCATCTGAAGTTTCAACGTTTTCTGCCATGGTGGCATTGTCTCTTTTTATACCACTCAAATCATCCATTTTCCCTTTTCCTTTGCTTTTGCCTTTAGGATCGCTTGGTGCAGGAGTAGGTGGAGGACCTCTGGATCTAGTGCGATATACTGATGATGCCAGTATGCACGAACCAACCTTGGGGAATGGGAATAATCAAAAGAAATAAAAAGCAAAAGGTAACCAAGTTAGTAAGGAATAAAAAGAGTGTTTGCAATATTTAAACATATTACGCAAAGTCATGCAATGATTCGCGTCCTAATTTGGGGACCTCGTTGTGCCTGAGGTAGGCCTCAGCGACACATAGACTTGGAGATCAGCGATGCCAACATATGTGTCATTACATTAATTCAAAAATGATTAAAACTTTTACTAAATGGACAATAATAATAAAGTTACTAATGGCATTTAGCCTTATTACAATCGAAATCTAAAGCTAGGCTAGAAAGTAGTAAAGAACATCATTTCCTAGTCTACTTGGTCCCTGAAGGACCTTCTCCGTGCTTGGCTCTTTTGACCTCATCAATCAGATTCCCCATATCGTGCATATCCAACAGTAAGTAAGCTTTTGCTAGATACCCTCCTTCACTGCCATCCACCCCTTGACAATCTGAGAGTCTGTTTCTCATCTTTCCATCAAGCTCCATATTCCAATCTCTCTATTGACTTAGTGGCAATCTCCGTCCATTCTTTTATTGCTTCCATGTTCACTTTGTGTTGCTCCAGATGTTTAGCTTCAGACTCAAAATCCCTTTTGCATAGCCTTCTATACTTAACTTGTGTCTCAACGGTGTCATCTATGATCCTGTCTTTCAAATTGACTCATGGCTTGACGTCTCCCGCTACATCGTCCTCCAACCATGATGGATAGAAGTACACATGACCGGCATGATGGTAAGTTATGTAGTCATTCAACGACCGTCACAGAAGCTCTTGGTGATACTCTCCCCTCTGAAAGTGTTCCAACAGCCAGACTTGGTTTTACAGCCCATGTTTTTGTACGTGAAAGTACGCCATAAGTAAGTTAATGGAAGCTCGGAAAATGAGATGTTACATCCCGCAATGTCGTACATTAAAGTTTCGTCGTTAGTTAATCGACGTAATGTCAGGAGTGAGATTATAAGCATTATGCTATTTTAAGCAAGTGATGAGTAAATTCGTGAAGGAAAGAGGGTAAGCAAATCGAAGAAAATGAATTTCATCAAAGTTTAACATTTTGGGATAAAATACGCTCCGCGCTATAATACTCGGTATTTATGGACTAGTGCCATAAAAGGTACTATATGACCATGATAGTAAGGTGTATAAGGTGTGTTAAAAATAAGTTGTAGTTTAAGTAATTTGATTTAATTCCTAATTGTGTGGATAATTGGATAATTGTGGATTTATAAGTGGGAGATTAACTTACAATTAAGAAATTATTAGATAAGGATTTAATCCTTAAACGTGGAAGCCAACAAAATGTGACTCTTAAAGCTCACATATAGGTGGCATATTATGAAAAAAAGTTTGCCAAGTCATCCACAAGTATGTGGCCCACATCCATATGTAAGATATCTCAAACTCATAAATAACCAACATAAGTAACATTAGCCATTCTAGTATGAATCTGCACATGTAAGATATCTCAAATTCATAAATAACCAACATAAGTAACGTTAGCCATGAATCTGCATATATCACATAAGCACGCAAGATCTTCAACAATTCAAAGCAACGTAACATTTTGCAATCATAAGGGAGTACGGTGCAATATTTTTCGAGAATATCATACGGATTTTTTCCTATTGCGATCTTGTCGTTATGTGTTGTCGCAATCAGCGGGTGTTAAAGGATTTGTCAAGAGAATCGGTTCAGGTATGTTAAGGCTATCCCTTCTTTCCTTTTGGCATGATCTATACGACACAAACGAAACAAGAAAATACACAACATCCATAAATGACTCTATGTATAGAAGTATTAAAGGTGCATATGTTCTTGAATTCCCATATGTCTTATTGTTCTATCGTCTTTTTATGGGTCTCAGAAAATACGTAAGTTGAAAAAGTTTACTTCATGATATTATTCAAAGGCATAATGGTCTTATGGCATTCCAATAGATTTTATTGACGTACTTCTCATATATTGCATTCATTTATACTTCTACATTGACCCATGACCAGATGGCTTTATATACGCGTATATATGTATATATATATATATGGGATATGGAAAAAGGTTATGGCATTATATATGCACCACCACCTGATCAACTGGTATACGTTGATGATTTTGTCCACAGTGGCCGAAATGATATGATGGGATGCCGTCAGATGCTTGATAATGTTATGAACACATGTACCATACACGACATGACATTTATACGCATATGCATGGCATTATATATATTAATGATTCACAGATTTATTCAAACTTACATGTCGAGTCTTTTACTTCATGTTTTTCTCATGTCTATTATTTACTAATTTTCATTCCTTACATACTCGGTACATTATTTGTACTGACATTCTTTTCTCCTGGCGATGTTGCGTTTCATGCTTGTAGGTCCCGATGGACAGGTCGAGAGTCCTCCAAGTAGGCTATCAGCTCAGGGGAAGATGTTGGTGCGCTCCATTTGCTCCGGGGTTGCTTGTTTGGTCAGTATGATTTAGATTAATATATTGTTGGGTATGGCGAGGTCCTGTCCCAACTGTTATGATATGTATGTACTCTTAGAGGTTTGTAGATAAATGTCATGTATAAGGATACTTGTATGGCCTTGTCGTCCAATGTTTTGAGTTTACAAATGATCATGTTGGCCTTATAGGCCCGTATGTCACGTGTATAAGTGTCTATATCATGTTGGGTCGTTTTATGTTGAGTGTTTCCTTATATTTTATTCTTGTTGCCTCATACGGCCCTTCTGGCCCACTTACTCATGATGATATAATAAGAAAGATACATTACATTGGTACTCCATTGAGTAAGGCACCGAGTGCCCGTCGCGGCCCATCGGTTTGGGTCGTGACAAAAGTGGTATCAGAGCAGTTCTGTCCCAGGGAGTGTCGATACCCAATTTCTTCCTATAATATTTTTAAACTACATATGCACTTTCAAAACTGTGCATTAGCATCAATTGATATTTTTCCATAATTTTTATTTTTCTAAATTAATTTTATCCTAGTATTTTATTTACATAAATAATTACAAGTCGCATCACAAATGGCTTTATAGCATTTCATGACTTAATATTGCTATTTATAGTTATAATAAGTTCTAATTATTTCACAAATGGCCAGATTTACACCTTTTGGTTACAATTGCACTAATTTTGCAATTATAGCCCATGTATACATCACTGCATTATTTTTCCAGAAATTGGTCCATTATATTTTTTTAAATATTGAATAATTATTTTAAAGAACTTCCATGCATAAGAATCATTTTATGTAATTATTTAATCATTTTACAAATTAATTTTAATCAATTACTTTGGGTATTTAATAAATAGCCTCTTTTATTTCAATTTTAGCCTAAAACTAACCAGCTCAATACCCCTTATAAAATTAGCCCAAACCCTTAGGCCCAATTCCCTACCTGCCCGACCCAAACCCCTTGGCCAATCCTGGCCGTTGATCATTTTTTATCAATGGTCCAGGACTCCACTACCTTAATTAAACAAAAAGACCCCCCAACCCTAACCATTTCCCCCTTTCCCCGCCGTCACTCCTCTCTTTGCCTCTCAAACGCTCTCTAACAGAAACCCTAATTCCCCCTCCCCCCCCCCCCCCGTCACTAGCTTACTGTCGTTCTATGGTGGTTCTTCACTACCTCATGCCTCTAAAGGCCTCCTATATGCTATGGTATCTCCGTCTCCTAGATCCTTGAGGAGATTCTCAAGAGACATGGGCAAGGCTGCTTTACACCTTTGGGTTTTCTTGCCAAGTTCAGGCCATTTGGCTCGACCTTGAGTAAGATCTTTCTCATTTTCATCTTAAATCCATGGTTTCCTAAGTCTATGACCTCATCTCTATTATACTTCTAAAAACCCTAATTTTTACCTTTGATCTTCTTCGATCTGTACAGATCTGAGACCGATTGAACGTATTTCACATGTTTCCTTGAAAGATTCCTGGTTTTTCAACTGATTTTTCGTTTTTCCTAAAACTAGGTTTACCCCAAGTCATGTTCTCTAAAGATTTTCTGATTTTCGAATGTTAATCGTCTGTTATTAAGTATTATTGATTGATTTCCGCTTTTTTGGACCCTAATCGATTTATGCTAAAGCCCAAATTGTCTTATACTTTTGCTTCGTTTCTGGGTTTTTCCGGGTTACTCGTTGCATTGTTTCGTTCTGTGCTTCGACATTCACGATTTCTCCTTAGTATAATTCAGTATCTTGTGACTTCTTACCCTAGTTCATCTCTACTAGGTCTTCTGAGTCGATCTCTCGGCTAATTTCTGTGTGTTTATGATATTTTATTTGTGGAAACTGATATTCCCCCCCCCCCCTTAAATCAATACTATTTTGAATTTCGATTTAGTGATTTGCTCTGTTAAAACTTATTATGTGTTGATTCTTGATTTATTCCCTTGTTTACGATTTTAATTATTCTTCTTACCTTATTTAATTGCCTGTAATGTTACTGATTCTTCACGATTATTTGCCTTAATTAGACACATGTTTGTTTACCTCTTTACTTAGGTCTGATTTGATTTCTTTCCTTAAATGACTCATGTCTTTCAACCGTTAAGTAGTTATCCTCGATTAAGGGAAGACTATGCTGATTTTGTGTGTAATTGATCCTGTGATTTCCTAAATTGCTGACTGTTGATTTCTTTTACCTTATTATGCTCCGTTCCTAAACTGCTATATATACTCTCCTTTATTCTCACTTTTGGGACACGGACATTAGTTCATAAACACACTTACACTCTAAAACTCTCTTGTCTTCTCTGCTACTTGGGATATTCATTGACTCAGCCGGTCGTAAGCCAAGGCTAGATATTGCGCTGCACCAGCTTCACACTCTGTGTTCTCTTTCCCTAACCGGTATGTCTCTGATTAAGTTTTGAAACTTCAAACTCTTTGTGTTTCATTACTGCACTATTCTATTAACCATGAGTCCAATATGTTTTCCCGTTTACTTCTTTGCTTAGCATGTTTATAGTATTGTCTTGCTCAATATGTAACTAGCATGTCTAAACTATAACTACTTGTTTACTGCTTTATCTAGCATGTCTAAATCTCGTTTGTTCAATATGTAGTCAGCATGTCTAAATTCTGAATGGTTATGTAATGTTTGTCTAGCATGTCTGTTTAAATTCCTGCCTGCTCTTCTTTACTTATGAGATTATACTTAATCTCTTGGGCTTCGATTGATCCTAATTATGTGCGCAATTCTGTCTAATACCCCCTGCTTTTAGCATGGTTTTGCTATACCCCTGCTATGTGTCTCAACTACCCATTGTCATGACCAACCTATTAATTCTATAAAGCTCTTGAGAATTTTGTGCATTTTACTGTTTATATGTTTCCCTATACGCTGATGTGTATTCTATGTGTCCCCAACCCCTCTATCCCTGTGTGGAATCTGTTTGCCAAGTGTTTTGAATCTGGTTGTTCTGTGATTTGTGTTCTAATTTCGAAAGTGTTTTAATACTTTTCTCAAACTATTTTACCACCAAACTGGTTCCTATTTTAGAAAACATTTTCACTCCTGGAGTCATCTTTATACTATTTTTTCCAAAAAACCCTTCAAAACTGTGTCAAGAACTCTCACCCTACTCTTAGACTATTAAGTTTTGCCCCTCTGGTGTGTGTACTGCTTAGGGATCCTTGTGATCTCTCTGAACTCTGGCATACCAGGGCTGGCCCTTCCATACAGAGCACAACCAATCCCTATCTGAGAAAGGTCTTGGTGTAAGCACTGTCCGGATCCTTGAGGTCCTTTGGGGACTCTGACACACCAAGAGACACTATTGGCTGTGAGGTTCTTGGCATCTGAGACTATTTGAAGGCCTGGCATCCCTAGGTTTACTTTGCGCCTAATTCAGGCTCCCTATAGTATAGTTTACATTTATTTGTGTAATTGATTTGATCTTGGCCTGTAATAATATTCTTTGTAAACAGATATTGGGGTAATTAGCAAAAAAAGGAGGGTTCCTATATGATTTTGTGGGGAAACTGGGTAGAAATCTTGCTTTAGGTTTACATTATGATGATTTGCAATAGAAATCATGCTTTAGGATTATGTGTGTTGATTCGCAGTAGAAATCATGCTTTAGGTTTACACTATGTTGCATTCTGCAATAGATATCATGCCACTAGGTTTGCTATGCCTATTTGTATTAAAAAAACCATGCCATAAACCTATGCATTAGATATCCTGCCTTATGATAATCATGTTTATTGTTGTGCATTTTAGGAAACATATTATAGTCATCATTTTATTTTTGATTCTGCCTAAAGTTATAATTACCTAGGAACTTTATTGTTAAACTACTACTGTGATCATGGTTAATTAAATGACCATCTCTCTCTATGCATTAGATATCCTAATTTAGGACTCTGTTTGCATTGGCTCTAAATCATGTCTACGCCGTTTAAATGAATAACGGTCTATAAATGCTTTAAGAGTAGTCCAACACATAGGTATCATGTTCTAGTATAAACCTACATGAAATCAGTTCTGTATCAGTAATCGCCTAGATCAGTATGCCTATAGGATTGAATGACTTCAAGTGGTTTCAACTAGTTCTCAGAATCATGATTGCATACAAACCCACGCTTAAGCAAGCCTTAGGTAATTAATGGTCTTATAACTGTGAAATTGGGCTCTGTTTATGTGTGAAATCGTCCAGGTTTAACAGGCTATAAAATCAATAGGCAAGCTGATTAGGGTGCTACCACTTTGCATTAAAACAAATGTTGCATATTCCGTGTTTGTGATGTTCATCTAGATATCATGTTCTAGGCTTTCTGAATTTCTTTAAAACCAGTTATCTGAGACGTGCTACGTATCTGTTTATGTGTGGAGGTAAAACATGAGCCCCTAATTGCTTCCCTATTTGACAGTCCTATGTGTTCTTTGTTGGCGCTTAGATTTTACATTTTGAATACCTTAGGAGTGTCTAGAACTAGCTAAGTATACCTCCGGGACCACAAGGAAGGGACGGTTAAATCACGCTTAGAGTTCGTTAATTAAACTCGCTTATATAACCACTAAGGGGAGGGTAATGGGTAGTAAAAGGATATGATGACATGTGCGCTAATGCAACGTGTAATCCCTCTCATCGAGGAGTGATTACCGGGCATTGCATGGATATGATCCTACAGGATAAACAACTTAGGACCTCCCTTATCCCTTTTACATATGTGTTCTTAGACTGCTTATCTGTCAAAACTCTTCATCCCTTTTACATATGTGTGCTTACACTACTTATTTGTTAAAAGTCTTCATTCCTTTTACATATGTGTGCTTAGATCGCTTATATGTTAAAAGTCTTCATTCCTTTTACATATGTGTTCTTAGACTGCTTACTTGTTAAATGACTAATTCACATAACTAAGTTCGGCCAGGAACCACCGTTGTGGACCGCGAGGGGTGCTTAACACCTTCCCCTCAAGGTTATTTTTATCCCTTACCCTAATATCTGGTAATGTAAACTTGTTACATGAGTTAATTGCTCTAGGTGCCCTAACACACCTTAATCCGTTAGGTGGCGACTCTTCAAACACCCAATTCCCAAAAGGAAGCGAGTTGTTCCCCCATGAATGTCAAAAACCTGGACTTCCCCGCGAAGGGAAAAACGGGGGCGCGACAGGGAGTCTACAAGCTATGTCTACTGGAGTCTTGTTTATTGGTGTGTTGTGCACCACACTTATAAGGAGGGGGCTACAAGGCATTTAGGACTGTCACTCTTTCTTCTCACTCTAGTTCGTATGGTAGAGCACAGTTGTAAGAACTCAATTTCCTAAACTCTGTCTTATTCATAATACGATGGTGCATACATCTAGAAAGATGGTTGCTAAGAGATTTAATGTGGTTGTGGAAGAGTTGAGTCAGAGGAACTCGATTTTTGCATCATGCTTATGATGTATAAATGTGAGGTATGCAGCAGATCATATGTGTACTAAGATGTGTAAGCTTCTTGATAAGGATCCCTAAGGCAGGAATATCTATCCACCCATATGGTGAAAAGCAATAAGAGATTCAGAAGGTAGATACAAGCTTTAACAAGTAAAAGGAGCAAGATGAGAAGGGTACGAGGTACCCAATTAATGAAGATTATTGGTATTTTCAACTCAGGCAGAAATATATAATCAGTGTGAGTTACCTTCAACAATAATAGAGGTATGTACAATTGGTCACACCCATCTCAGTTAGGCCCTATGAGAGCTAACATATATGGTTTAAGAGAAGAACGGGATATCATGATCCAGATGGGGGTAGAGTAACCCAAAATAATGGATGGATTGTTAGCGTTAGTTGACATTTTCGAAGGATATTGCAAATGTGCTAATAGATATCCTTGTGAGACACCAAGATGGTGCACTCTAAAATAGTACAGCTGGATATGAGTACTACGAAGATAGGCACTGGTAGTCTTGAAGGGATAAATATTACCTTAGTGTGGCTCCCGTCCCTAGTAGAGAAAGAATGTTACGCAATTGGAAGAGCAATCGATAGAGCAAGAGGAGCTAAAAGAAAAAGAATGTCTTGTTCGAGTTTTCAAGAGAAAGTGATAGGAAAAAATATTAGCAGGAAATAAGAAGAGAGATAAGGAAGCGTGATAAGTAAGATGTGATACATGGATGACAATAGTAGGAAAATAAAGAAATGACAGTATTATAGAGTATATTTTCAAGTGAAGGAAAAGACAAGAGGTGACAGGCCTTGAGACAACGAAAGAATATGGGCCATAAAGTCACATACTCATTTTAAAAAACAAGTTCGTGACTCTAACGTGATTACCAAAAGGAAAAATTAGACCCTAGAATAATAGAAATCTTTATTGACTGATAAATAAGATAAACTAAACATGAATTAGGGACTGAGTGATTTGATAATGATCCACATCATGAGGATTTCAGATTTCATTTTGGCGATAATAGAATGGACAATAGAAGAAGATTCATGAGAAATTCAGAGAATGGTCATTCAGGAAGATGCTTCCCTAAAGCAAGCAATGTGAGCAAAGTTAAGCTTAAGTGGTTGTATGTTCCAGTTATACTAAGTGTCACCCTCGCGAGTAAGGAATTTTGTTATCCTTGGTACAGAAGGATTACCACAAGGCAAGTAAGGGTCATCAATGTTGTGAAAGACGTTAAAGATGAAGAAGTGAAACGTCTATAGGTAGATGAGCGTGGCTCCAAATCTTAGTACTCCCCTAAAGGGGAGGAATATGGAGCAATGTGGCATTAAGTCAGAATTAAGTGGTTCTAGTAATTATGGAATGGTAAAGGAAGAATGCGATAAAAATGAGAAAGGAATAAGATTGCACTTATTCGAATCCTACACATATTCTACGATTCCAGAATATTATGCAAACACGATGTCAAAGAAAGGAAGTAAGGGTTTCTGCCCGGAATGATATGGAAAAATAAGGAGCCAGTGCGAGAGGTAAGTTAAGACAAAGGAAATAACCCAAGAAAGATTACGCAGAATATTAATACGAAAATGGGCCAATGAGTATTAGTAGTTGATGCTAGACTAGAGGTTGCAGACAAATCAGCAGGTCGCGCAAGATAAATATAGTAAATCCCAATATAGTGAATTCAGCCCCGCATTTATGACATTGTAATACTTGAGAAATATTCAGATTAGGAGTCGGGGTAGTTAAAGGTACCATATGAGTGTTACGGAAATAAAAGAGAGTGTCACTGGGAAGACAATCAAAAATATCATTTCAGAAGCAACCCTACAAGCACAAGGGCATAGAGGTAAGTAACTACGGATAATTATAGGCAAGGAAGGACATCAAAAGGTCCATCGAGTATATAATGTAATAAGCTCACAACTTTACAAGGTCAGAGGGTCCTACCTAAGTACTACAATGAAAGACTAGCTGAGGAAGTAAGGAAGAAGGATTCAACTTAAGCTCAGTGACCTAAAGAGGGAATGGTCTTATAATAACAGTCTCACAACAACATTGCCTACACTCCATAAGAAAGGGGCACCTATCGTGGCTAATGAACGGGGAGTAAAATCAGAAGTGACATGCAAGATCATAGGAGTTGTATGGAATTCCAATCTGTGTGGACATTAAAGTATGCTAAGTATGCACGCAACAAGGGGCGGGAAGACCAGGAAAAGTAATTGCTTACGTTTAAAGAAAGTTGAGAAGAAATGAAAGGAATTATTCGATCAATGATCCAGATTTAGTTACGTTATGAACACACTTAAGATTTTGGAGTATTATCCATGCAGCATATATGTTGACAATGATACAGCCGTAGAAGACTCTGGTATAAGTTAAAAGAAAGAATTGAGTCCAGGTCATAGACAAAGGATTGAATTGTTAAAGGATTGTATCATGGATATTCCATAGCGCCCATGAAAGGCTAAAGTAATAACTAATACCAGGAGCCGCTGATCGGAAGATAGCTTAAGCCTCCATAAAGGCTGATCAGAAGGAAGAGGAAACTAAAAGAGTTACATCAACTAAGTAAATCGAGAGTCTGATTAATAGACCCAGAAAACTATAGACATCATGATTGAGAACATTGCAGAATCAATCTTAATATCAGAGGTATAAAAGAGATAGTACAGTAGCCATATTCTATAACGGCTGTACGATAAAGCCAGTTAGAAGAATACCAACCTCATAAGAAGTCAATATGCAGCTCTCACCAAATTAAGTATGCACCAGAGGTGCAAGTATTATAATAGAGCTTTAAGTTGTGGATGTGAATTATACCTATGTAGAAGGGAGGTTATGAAAGAGATAGAACAATGTGAGGCGATATCTTAAGGTAAGTAAGGTAAAGGTGAACAACGTATGAGATACTCAAGTGTAGAAGGTTGTGGATAAACCATACTTCAGATAGAGGGCTAGAAGCGCTGGGATTCAGTATTCAGGTATAACAGTAGCGTCGTCAGTGGCATATCTTCCAGTCTATGGTTTCTAAATATCGAGATGTCTTGTTAAGAAAGTAAATGAGAGTTAGAGACGATGCGATGTCTTGCTTGATGTTGCAGAATAACACAAGGAAATCTATGGTTCAAGCAAGTTGAAGGAAGGTTTCGAGCAATATATATAGATATGTGTAGTTCGTAAGCTAAAATATGGTAAAACGACAAGCTTTTAGGAAGACGGGAGTAAGGATAAGAAAAGGCAAGTGAGAAGGTGAAGAGAAGGGATAAGTCCTCGGGATTAAGACCATGAGAATAAGAATTATAGAAAGCTCAGTATAGCCTGAATATACTCAAAGGAGTCTAAGACTAGTAGAATTTAAAAGAGATGGAATGATGCCTTGATAATAGAATAAGGGTGTAATTGTGATAGATAAAGGATGACGTTTGGGCCTACGGTTGAGTAATGATTTGATGGATTGCACAGGATTAAATTACCCTCATAAGGAGAATCACATTGGGATGTTATTAAATATGGTTATTGAAGTATTGTATCGCCCCTAGGTGGATTAGGCAACCCACTTTAGATATTCCCTGATGAGACGTAAGCCCTAGTGACAATGTATTACGTAAGAAGTTTCAAGTTATCAGTAGTGGATTATATATCAACACTGAGGTGAATCAACAATGGACACATAAAAATTACAAAGTATGAGATGAGATTGGGCCATCCGTCTTAAGATGAACAGTAATGAAGAAGCGTTAAAGAACTTAGATTATACATAGAGGATAAGCAATAAGAATAACCTGGAATTTGGTAGCAGGCCTCAGTAACGATAAATCGAAGTAGGATTTGTGGTATAATATGACCTACCTAGATACAGTAAAGTCACGCGGATGGTTAATCAGGGCTATGAAACAAGACATAGCAATAACCGTAAGTTTGACAAAGTACCGAGCAAAGAACTTCAGTGCACCTATAGATGCCCAGAAGGATATCTTGTCATGTTCTGTATATGTTCCCAAAGTGAGGCCTAGAGATGGGCTAAAAACTGGAGAAAAAAGGAGAGAAGAATCCATAGGTGCACTTACAAAGTCAGAGTCGTACAGGCTGCATGATAAAAGGTAGCAATAGTTACAAGATTGGGAGGATTCCGACCACAAGCCATGGTGTGAGAAAGAGTCCTAAGGGGGGGAATGCCTTGGCCTTTGGAATTATTCACAGAACAGTTGCCTGGATGGCAAGGAGAGTACTAAAGTATTCGGAAGACATAAGCTATGAAAATGATATGTGCATCAGTCAACATTCGAGGACGAATGTTCCAAAGGGGGGAATGATATTACAACCCACGTTTTCGTACGTGAAAGTACGCCATAAGTAAATTGATGGAAGCTCGGAAAATGAGATGTTACATCCCACATTTTTGTACGTTAAAGTTTCACCGTTAGTTAATCGACGTAATTTCGGGAATGGGATTATTTTGAGATTATATGCATTATGCCACTTCAAACAAGTGATGGGTAAATTCGTGAAGGTGAGAGGTAAGCAAATCGAAGAAAATGAATTTCATAAAAGTTTGACATTTTGGGATAAAATACGGTCCGAGCTATAATACCCGGTATTTATGGACTAGCCATACAAGAAACTACAGGACCATGATAGTAAGGTGTATAAGGTGTGTTTAAAATAAGTAGTAGATTAAATAATTTTGGGATAATTCTTAATTATACGGATAATTGAATAATTATGAATTTTTAAGTGGGAGATTAACTTATAATTAAGAAATTATTGGATAAGGATTTAATCCTTAAACGTGGCAGCCAACAAAATGTGACTCTTAAAGCTCACATATAGGTGGCATATTAAGAATAAAAGTTGGCCAAGTCATCCACAAGTGTGGGGCCCACATCCATATGCAAGATATCGCAAATTCATAAATAATCAACATAAGTAAAATTAGCCATTCTAGTATGGATCTGCACATGTAAGATATCTCAAATTCATAAAGAACCAACATAAGTAACGTTAGCCATGAATCTGCATATATCACATAAGCACGCAAGATCTTGAACAATTCAAAGCAACATAAGGTTTTGCAATCATAAGGGAGTACGGTGGAATCTTTTTAAAGAATATCATACAGATTTTTCCCTACTCCGATCATATCGTTACGTGTTGTCGCAATCAACGGGGGTTAAAGGAATTGTCAATAGTGTTACATCTCCCATTTTCGTATGCTAAAAGTTTCGTCTTCAGTCAATTGACGTAGACTCGGGGATGAGATCATCTTGACATTAACGTATTTACGCTATTTATAACAAGCGATAAATAAGTTTTATGAAGGATAAGGGGTACACGAATTGAAGAAAACGAGTTTCGTTGAAAGTGGCCAATTTGGGATAAAATACGGGTCGAGCGATAATACCCGATAATTATGAACTAGTACCATGCAAGGTACCATATGATCACGGTAGTATAATGTATTATGTATATTAAAAATAAATAGAATTTTAAATAATTTGAAATAATTTTTAAATTATTTGGATAATTGATTAATTATCGGGTAACGGGACATTACCCAGTTAACTAATAAGTGAAAAAAATTAATAAATTAATCCCCCAAAACGTGGCATAAAGCCACAGTGACTAAACATGACTCTTAGTCATGTATGCCTAGGTGGCTACCTAGGAATAAATGGGAACTTAATAAAACAAGACTTATAACAAGTCTAGTTATATTTCCATATTGGAAAAAGGAAGAACCAAGAAAACGTTAACTATCCATTTTGCACCAGCCCCAAGCCACAAATCCTTCCATTTTCTTAAAGTGTATTTCCACCAATATTTTCAATTCTCCACTGGAGAAAGGGTTGAAATTCTGTGAAAGCATATTAAACTTGTTAAAGTTTCATGGTTCAGAAGTATGGGCTCCTAAGCTAGTACGTTTTAAGGATCATTGTTGATAGCCCATTTCGTTCTTCAAAATTCAAAGGAGCGGAAGCTCACTTCGTTCTTGAAAAATTCAAAGAAGCAGAAGCTTATTTTTGTTAAAAAGACTTCAGCGTCATACCATCAAAGTTTTGCGGTTACAAAAGAGTACGGTTCAATCTTCGCAAAGAATATTATACGGAGTTTTCCCTGCTTCGGGTATGTCAAGGTCACCCCTTCTTTCTTTTGGCATGGTCCAAATGTATACTGAAAAAACGAGCAAACGCACAGTTTCCATAAATTACTCTATTCATAGAGATACTAGGGGTGTCTATATTCTTGATTCCCCATGAGAATTATTATTGACTTCTGTTCATGGGTTTCAGAATAATACGCAGTTGAAAAAAAAGTTTATCCGGAAGGAACATTGAGATTTTTACGTATTTTTCATGCATTTCACCCATTTATGCATGTGCATTGACCCATGACCAGATAGCGTTATATATGCGTATATATGTATGTATATATATATATATATATATATGTATGTATATATATATATATATATATGGGGATATGGGAAATGGTTACGGTGTTATATACGCACCACCACCTGATTAGATGGTATATGTTGATGATGTTGCCCACAGTGGCCGAGACGATATAATGGGATGCCCTCAGTGGCTTGATGATATAATGTATACCCATACCTATGCATGGCACGATATTTATACGCACGTTCATGACATTATAAATGTTTTAGAATTTACAATGTTATTCAGATTTATAGACGTGTTTCTATTTTCCATGTTTCATCTATGTCTTTTACGTACTAATTTTCATGCCTTACATACTCAGTATATTTTTTGTACTGGCGCCCTATTTCACTGGGCCTGCGTTTCATGCCCGCAGGTGCAGGTAGGCAAGCTGATGGTCCCCCTTCTTAGGATCCCTAATCAACAAAAGTTGGCGTGCTCCACTTGATCCGGAGTTGCTCTTGATTCTCCTACGATATATTTATATATATATATATATATATATTATATGGGTATGACGTGGCTCAGTCCCTCTTTATATAGTTATGTTTCCGGTAGAGGTCTGTAGACAGTATGTCTAGTTGGGTTGTATGTGGCCTTATCGGCTTTCAGTTTTGGATGTATAGTTTTCTATAACAGCCTTGCCGGCTCGCCTACCGTATTCTGCATGTATACGTACATATACCTTGTTTGCAGGTTTCCTTTATGTATGTTATTTTCGTAATTCAGCAAATGTTATTCAGGTTCATATCTTAGACGCACGCATAGAGGTGTTTGACAGGTAGGACTCGGGCATCCGTCGCGGCCCATCGGTTTGGATCGTGACAAAAGTGTATCAGAGTAGTTCTATCCTAGGGTTGTCTACAGACCGTGTCTAGTAGAGTCTTTTTTATGGGTGTATTGTGCGCCACACTTATAGACAGGAGGATACAGGACATATAGCATGTTATCCTCTCTTTTTATCTCAGATCGTGCGATACAAGAATTCATGTTCCTAATGATATGTTATATTTTCAGCGATGCCTCCAAAGAGTGCGGCCGCCTAGAAGGGAAAGTCCGTGGCTGGTGAGACTACTAGTCGAGCGCCACGAGTTACCAAGGCTCGGGGAGAGTCTCATGGTGAGGTTCCATCTCATACTTCACCTACCCCGCCCTTTCCAGAAGAGCTACGAGGGGCACCAGCTCCAGCGCCCACCCCTGTACATTCTGCACCTCAGCCAGATACACCGGATCAGGAGATGAGAGATGCTATTCAGCTATTAACCCAAATAGTAGCCACACATCCTCGGCATTAGGAAGTAGGTATTGGTCATGCAGATAGGTTTGTCAGTATGAGTGTTCGTGACTTCATTAATTTAGACACCCCGGTAGAGCACATCTAAACAAGGACCCTCAGGTATTTATTGATAGAATGTAGAGGACGTTAAGGGAAATGAAGGCCACTGCGACTGAGTTAGTTGAGCTAGCTTCCTATAGGCTCCGAGATGTTGGAGTTAATTGGTACGAGTCTTGGGAATTGTCCAGAGGTGAGGATACCCCTCCAGCTGTATGGCAGGAGTTTACCGAGGCTTTTCTTCGTCATTATCAGCCACCAGAGCTTAGACGGGCTAGAGTTGATAGGTTCTTGACCCTTCGACAGGGCAACATGAGTGTTCGGGAGTACAGCCTTCAGTTTGATTCGTTGGCTAGGTATGCTCCCACTATTGTTTCTAAGATGGAGGATCGGGTGCACCGGATCATGATGGGATTAGAGCCTCACTTGCTTAATGATTGTATGTCGGTCTCACTTCAGCCAGACATGGATATTTCTTGTATTCATGTACGCTCAGGGTGTAGAGGAGCATAAACAGAAACAGAGGGCTGATCGTGAGCATGATAGGGCCCAGAATAAGAGTGCAAGGTCTTCGGGTCCTTCCGGTGAGTTTCGAGGTGGTAAGAGGTAGCAGTACCCGAGGTATCTAGCATAGCCATCGGCTAGCGCGCCCCCTCAGTTTAGCGGTAAGAGATTTGATCGTTCCTCATATTCAGGGTTTGGTTAGAATTTCAGGGCCTCAGGTTCTTACCATAGGGGTGAGTCAAATCAGATGAGGCCGCCCTTGCCACGATGTGCTCAATATGGTAAGCAGCATACCGGGCAGTGCCATATGGGATTAGGTATTTGTTATACTTGTGGTTATCTGGGCCACGTTATGAGGGATTGTCCGATGAGAGGTGATGCAAGCATAGCTCAGCCAGCGGGATCTATAGCTGGTTTGTCATCATCAGTACGTCCCCCTGGGCTAGGTCCACAAGCACCAATGAGTCATGGTAGAGGCAGAGGCGGAGCATCTAACTCGAGGAATCCTCAGAACTGCATTTATGCGTTGGCATGACGACAGGACCAGGAGTAATCGCCTGATGTTGTCACATGTATATTATATTTCTTCTCATATGATGTATATGCACTGATTGACCCAGGTTCCACCTTATCATACGTTACTCCGTAGGTTGCTCGTAAGTTTGGAACAACACCTGGATTGGTTAAACCTTTTGAGGCGTCTACATCTGTTGGGGACTGAGTGTTAGCTACGCAAGTATATAGGGGTTGTATAATAGTAGTTCATGGTCGATCTACCGTAGCAGACCTAATCGAGTTAGATATGGTAGAAATTGTTGTTATAACGAGTATGGATTGGTTGGCTTCTTGTCATGACAACGTTTATTGTAGAGCAAAGATAGTCTAATTTCAATTTCCAAGAGAGCCTGTTTTGGAGAGGAAAGGTAATACGGCGTCGCCGAGAGGAAAATTTATTTCCTACCTCAAGGCAAGGAAGATGATCAGAAAGGGCTGTATTTATCACTTAGTTCGGGTTAAGGATGTGGAAGTAGAGTCACCAACCATTCAGTCCATCCCAGTGGTTAATGAGTTTCCTGATGTTTTCCACGATGAACTTCCGGGTCTTCCGCCAGAGCAAGAAATTGAGTTTTCCATTGACCTACTACAGATACTTATTCAATATCTATCCCCCCCTATAGAATGGCCCCCGCAAAGCTGAAAGAGTTAAAGGAACAACTAAGGGACTTGCTTGAAAAAGGTTTTATCAGACCTAGTACGTCACCGTGGGGAGTACCTGTGTTGTTTATGAGAAAGAAAGATGGTTCCTCACGGAAGTGTATTGATTATAGACAGTTGAATAAGGTAACGATCAAGAATAAGTACCCGCTTCCGAGGATTGATGATTTATTTGATCAGTTGTGAGGTGCCAAGTGTTTTTCAAAAATAGACTTGAGGTCCGGGTACCATCAGGCAAGGGTTAAGGATGAAGATATTCCGAAGACAGCATTCAGAACCAGATAGGGGCACTTTGAGCTTCGTGTTATGTCATTCGGTCTTACCAATGTCCCAGCAGTATTTATGGATTTGATGAACCGTCTGTTCAGGCCCTTTTTATATCTGTTCGTAATTGTATTTATCGATAATATATTGGTGTATTCTCGTTCAGAGGCTGAGCATGCAGATCATCTGCGTACTGTGCTCAGAGTTCTACTAAATGGGAAGTTGTATGTAAAATTCTCTAAGTGTGAATTCTGGTTAAACGCTGTAGCTTTCCTTGGGCATATCATTTCGGGTGAAAGCATCCGGGTGGATACACAAAAGATTGAGGCAATAAAGACTTGGCCTAGACCCACAACACCAACGGAGGTTCGTAGCTTTCTTGGTTTGGCGGGTTATTACAGGAGATTTGTAGAGGGATTTTCTTCCCTTTCAACACCTTTGACAAAGTTGACTCAGAAGGGAGCAAAGTTTCAATAGATTGATGCCTGCGAATGGAGTTTCCGGGCCTTAAAGGGCAGGTTAACTTCAGCACCGGTTCTAACACTTCCAGAAGGGACCGATGGTTATGTGATATATTGTGACGCTTCAAGCGTTGGATTGGGTTGTGTGCTTATGTAGCATGGTAAGGTTGTGGCTTATTCTTATAGGCAACTAAGAAAGCACGAGAAGAACTACGCAACCCAAGATTTAGAGTTAGCCGCGGTGATTCATGCACTAAAGATGTGGAGGCACTACTTGTATGGCATTCATGTTGATATTTATACGGATCATAAGAGCCTCCAGTACATCTTCAAGCAAAAGGAATTGAATCTACGTTAAAGGAGATGGTTGGAGCTACTTAAAGACTATGACATTGATATTTTATACCATCCGAGGAAGGCGAATGTAGTAGCCGACGCCCTTAGCCGTAGATCTATGGGTAGCCTGTCGTATTTACAACCAGAAAAGAGGGGAATATCCCATGAGGTTCATCAGTTAGCTAGTCTTGGAGTTCGGTAACTAGACTCGGGTGATATATGAATTACTATTCAGAATACGGCAACATCCTCTTTAGTAACTCAAGTAAAGGAACGCCGGTACGAGGATCCTGTGTTAGTTCATTATAGGGATACCACCCTTCAGAAGGAGAATACACCGTTTGGAATTACAGAATATGGGGTCCTTAGATATCAAGGACGATATGTGTCCCTAATGTTGCAGGGCTACGTCGGCAGATCATGGGAGAAATTTACTATTCTCGTTATTCTGTCCATCCAGGAGCGACAAAGATGTGTCATGATATCAGGAAAGTGTATTGGTGGGACGGAATGAAAAAGGATATAACGCAGTTTGTTGCTCAGTGTCCTAACTGTCAGCAGGTTAAGATTGAGCATCACAAACCCGGTGGGTTATTGCGGGCTATGGAGGTTCCGACTTGGAAATGGGAAATAATCAATATGGATTTCATCGTACGCTTACCTCGTACCCAGCGTAAGTTCGATTCGATATGGGTGATTGTTGATAGGCTTACAAAGTCAGCCCATTTTCTGCCCGTTAGGACTACGTATTCCTCAGAGGATTATGCAAGGCTTTATATTAAGGAGATAGTACGACTGCATGGTGTCCCTGTATCTATTATCTCGGATAAAGGAGCTCAATTTACAGCTAACTTCTAGAGGTCCTTCCAAAAAGGATTGGGGACTCAAGTAAGTCTTAGTATAACATTTCATCCCCAAACAGACGGACAGGCTGAGCGTACTATTCAGACACTTGAGGATATGTTACGAGCTTGTGTGCTAGACTTCAAGGGTAGCTGGGATGATCATTTGCCGCTTATTGAGTTCGCATATAATAATAGCTATCATTCCAGTATTCAGATGGCGCCATACGAAGCTCTCTACGGACGGAAGTGTAGGTCACCTATAGGGTGGTTCAATATTGGAGAATCTGAATTTCATGGGCCAGACCTGGTTCAACAAGCCATAGAAAAAGTAAAACTGATCCGGGATCGACTGTTGACAGCTCAGAGACGTTAGAATCATATTTTGACATGCGGCGACGAGATTTAGAGTTCGGGGTTGATGACTGGGTATTCTTAAAGGTGTCACCTATGAAGGGTGTGATGAGATTTGAAAGAAAGGCAAACTTAGCCCACGGTATATTGGGCCTTATAAGATCATTTGGAGAGTGGTCCAAGTAGTTTATGAGTTAGAATTACCCTCGGAGTTGGAGTCTGTCCATTCGATTTTTCACGTAACTATGTTACGGAAGTGCATTGGCGATCCTACTCGAGTGGTGCCCACGGATGATGTACAGATTACAGAGGACTTGTCATACGAGGAAATTCCGGTTGCCATCCTAGACCGACAAATCCGCAAGCTACAGAATAATGAGGTAGCATCCGTAAAAGTACTTTGGAGAAACAAAAATATGGAAGAAATGACTTGGGAGGCCGAATAAGAGATGAAGTCTAGATATCCTTACTTATTTCCTCCTCCAGAGAAGGGTCTGACTGGGACATCGCAACCATAAGGTACGTGTATAAATTCTTGTGTTGGTTATTGTCGTTGGTCGTGTGAGGCCATTATCGTTGTTGATGATCATGGTCCTATGTGGCGTTAAATTATTGAGTTTCTACAAGAAGAGTACGTATTAGCGTTGTTACGAAGGCGACCATGCCAAAGTTATATAGACCCTGGGGAATTAAACATTCGAGTACGAATGTTTCTAAGGGGGGGGGGATGTTACATCTCGCGTTTTCGTACGTTATAAGTTTCGTCTTCAGTCAATTGACGTAGACTCGGGGATGAGAACATCTTCACGTTAACGTATTTACGCTATTTATAACAAGCGATAAATAAGTGTTATGAAGGATAAGGGGATACACGAATTAAAGAAAACGAGTTTCGTTGAAAGTGGCCAATTTGGGATAAAATACGGGTCGAGCAATAATACCCGATAATTATGAACTAGTACCATGCAAGGTACCATATGACCACGGTAGTATAATGTATAAAGTATATTAAAAATAAATAGAATTTTAAGTAATTTAAGATAATTTTTAAATTATGCGGTTAATAGATTAATTACCGGGTAACGGGACATTATCCAATTAACTAATAAGTGAAAAAAATTAATAAATTAATCCCCAAAATGTGGCATAAAGCCACAGTGACTAAACATGACTCTTAGTCATGTATGCCTAGGTGGCTACCTAGGAATAAATGGGAAGTTAATAAAACGAGACTTATAACAAGTCTTGTTATATTTCCATATTGGAAAAAGTAAGAACCAAGAAAACGTTAACTATCCATTTTGCAGCAGCCCCGACCTACAAATCCTTCCATTTTCTTGAAGTGTATTTCCACCAATATTTTCAATTCTCCACTGGATAAAGGGTTGAAATTCTGTGAAAACATAATAAACTTGTTAAAGTTTCATGTTTCAGAAGTATGGGCTCCTAAGCTAGTACGTTTTAAGGATCATTGTTGACAGCCCATTTTGTTCTTCAAAATTCAAAGGAGCGGAAGCTCACTTCGTTCTTGAAAAATTCAAAGAAGCAGAAGCTTATTTTCGTTAAAAAATACTTCAGCGTCATTCCATCAAAGTTTTTCGGTTACAAAAGAGTACGGTGCAATCTTCGCCAAGAATATTATACGGAGTTTTCCCTACTCTAGGTATGTCAAGGTCACCCCTTCTTTCTTTTGGCATGGTCCAAATTATACTGGAGAAACGAGCAAACACACAGTTTTCATAAATTACTCTATTCATAGAGATACTAGGGGTGTCTACATTCTTGATTCCCCATGAGAATTATTATTATCTTCTGTTTATGGGTTTCAGAATAATACACAGTTGAAAAAAAAGTTTATCACGAAGGAATATTGAGATTTTTACGTATTTTTCATGCATTTCACCCATTTATGCATGTGCATTGACCGATGACCAGATGGCGTTATATACGCGTATATATGTAAACATATGTATATGGGATGTGGGAAATGGTTACGGCGTTATATATGCACGACCACCTGATCAGCTGGTATATGTTGATGACGTTGCCCACAGTGGCTGAGACGATATGATGGGATACCCTCATGTTACGACCCGGATTTCCCATCCTCGGAGGTCGTGATGGCGCCTACTCGTAGAAGATAGGGAAGCCACGAAATGTTGAAATCTTAATCTATTCATTTTTAACCCCTTTGTTTACCGTAAAAATGGTAACAACAATTAAATTTGTAAATAGGATTCTAAAAATATGTTATCTATTCCCGAGCTAGTTTGAAAGGGTGATTAGTGCTAAATGTGGAGTAAAAACAGTAAAGATCGAGCTAGCCAAAAACGATAATCGAACCAGTAAGGAACGTCCCTGGACATAGGACAAGCCAGTAGATACCTCGGGGCCAGGCCTCGAGCCTACCTCGGGCCTATCAAAGATAACCTTATCGAGGGTAATCGGGAAGGGGATAACAGATAAGTGTATGCATACAAGGCTTCATACCGTCAATATTGAGCTAAATGACGAAGAACAAATGAAGAACAATAAAATATTAGGGCGACCTCGGGGTCGAAGAACACTGATAATTTAGAAGAGAGAGAGAGATATTATTGCTTATTGGAGAAGTGGAGCAACATCCGTCCTTTACAAGGTGGGGTGAGTCCCCCTTATATACGCGAGGGGACTTAATAAAATATGCATATATTATTTACAAGAGTAGAACGATAGGACGGCCTATCGCTCGTCATCTCAGTAGGTTACAGATAGACCGGCCCTGTCAGGTGTAGCCATGCGCTCCGGAGTCATCTTCTCTTACCCTAACCTCGAGCCCTGCTTCCTTTGATTCGGACCTCGATGAGTCCGGAGGTCGAGGACTCGATCATAGCCTTCTATCCTCGAGGTCTCGAGGGAGGCTTCCCAAATTGTCTTGATAGCGAAAATCAAGTTTTCTGATTTTTACCGCGTACAGATAGTCTCCGCGTTTCTCATGACGAAGTGATGAGAAACGACTATGACCATTGACTCCTCGAGCTCCTCATGGCGACATTACATTGACAATTCGAATCATGGCGCAATCTCTTGTGATAGATGACATATCTCATAGACTCATGCTGAATACACTGTCATTTTGCGGCGCCGGGCCGGTTGTAATGAAAGTCCCGTAGGACTGCTAGAGCCTTCCTGGGAAGAGCGTCGATGTTGCCTTGTTAAAAACCTCTGCCGGTAAAAAACCCGATTCGGGATAAAAAATCTGATCAAAGGAAAAGAGCGCAACGGACGTTTTGAAGCCTCGGAATGTTCGAGCCGGGATATCATCCTGAGTACCTTGGTCACCGCCCTGCACAAAGGCAACCGTGAAGTAGAAGATGGGGAGAGGGATGGGCCTTTCTTGTCATCTTCTTTACTTCCGCGTAGAGACCCTTCGTGGGCTTTTGCAAACGTATGCCATGACCCCTCGTGGGCCGTTGTACACGGACTTTTGTGAACATGAATATATTCCTTTGACTTCTGCTTTTGACTTTTGCCTAGTAACGACATGTGTTCATACCCATCGAGGCCCTTTGAATGCCTTCTTTTACTTCTTGACTGCTGATATTTGACTTGGGTGCGAGCGTCCCGTTCCCTCCTCTACTGATCGACATGGCTCTCTTTCGAGGCTATCGCTATACCTCGGGGCAATCCTGGATTGATCGGATAGAACCGGGCTGCCGGAGCCCTTCAAATTGCATGGAGATAATGTATCGAATTTCGGGGCCTTCGAGGATGTTATCCTGGATGAAGGCCAGCTTCGGGTACCGGGGGGTCCCCCTTGATTTTCGATGCGGACAGCTTCCTTTAGATACGTACGAGATAGGTTTTTTGCTGAGGGGTTGCCTATACTTAGGCACTGCTTCGAACCTTTGGCGCTTGTTTTGTTTATGGGCTGTTGTAGCTTGTTGTGATAGCTTGTTCCAGTCTCCAGCTGATTGGCAAGGCACTTTTCCTGCTTTATTTTTTGTTGTATTTTGGCTTGATGAGGGACCGACCGGATAGGCTCGAACTGTCGGGGCCTGCTGGTTTGTTTGGAGATCTTGCATCAAATTTCGGAGCCTTCGGGAACAATACCCCGTATAGAGGTCATCTTCGGGTGCCCCGGTGGGCACTGTCGATTTTGATGTAGATAACTCTTTCAGAGAGTATAAGGTTGGCTTCTGTTGAGGAGCTTGCCTATGTTTGGGCGCTTCTTTTGGCCCTTGTGGAGCTTTGGTGATCGGGGCTTTCGGGGTTTACTCCTCTAGAGAGGGGATCGCGAGCCCAGGCGCTCGCCTTGCGCCTGGTATCGGCACTTTGGAGCTCATTGCGACCCTGTTTCTTGGGGCCGAGGGATCCTTAATGTGAAATGTTGGCTCGAGCATGGAGATAATTCGCGTGGTCCCTCGTGCTTTGTTGTCTGTTGGAGGATGTTCCCTGGGTCGGGTATCGACCCGTCGATTCATACCGAGGCCATTGGCTTCCTGGAGCTCACCTCAAGCAGGCGAACGCCGTTGCCTCTCGCATATAAGAGGGGTGGCTTCGTCCAGTTGGTTCGTCCGAGTCCGGACAACTGATATTACTCCTGTGGAGTTGCTGTCATTCCCCGAAGGGTGGAATCACGCACGTATGTGAGGCGCTTTATCGCTCCTTCAGATTTTGTTCATGGCAAAAATCAGCCAGATAACAATGCCATTTTCCCTGTTGCAGCAACTTTGTGAACGCCGGGTCAAGTCCATGATCTGTGCGGCTGGGTTTGGAGGTTGGTGACCTGTTCGAGCTATGTCTTGCGTCAGCTGGGGAGCAGAACATCAAGGAATGTGTGTACGTTGCTTTTCTCCTGCTGGCGTATACCGAGATAACATTTTCCCATCTTATTTGTGTTGTATTCGCTGTTTGCAGCTATCAAGCGATTCCTTGGGGCGAGGCAGCATTTTTCTGGAGGGGAGATGGAGTCGTCGGCCTCCGGGCTGAGAGATGCCGGTAATAAGAGGGACTGGAGCCCATAATGTGAAGGAGACTTTAGTAGTGCTTGTCGGGCTCGTGTTTCTGATGACGGGGCATCGCCCGAGTCTGCTATTCCCGGAGCGCCTGTTTCCCGGCAAACAGCTCTTTTGAGTGAGCACGTTGTGTCCCGGGCCGGTTCTTCTGGGGTCGCGGGGGCAGGACCTATAAGAACATGTTCTGATCTGGAGGAAATCCGCTTCTTTTTGTGGTGAGTTTGTGCACAGTTTTCTTGTATCCCGCATCTTCCTCCCCTCATTGGTTCTTTCCTGCGTAGGCCTGCGATAGGCTTAAGTCCAAGTTGTTTCGCCAAAAGGCCAAGTTTCAGGGGATTCCGGTGAGGGAGAATCCCTTAGGCTTCTTTGCCAGGAGAATGAAGGTGAGCTTCAGTATCGGCGATATGAGGCGTACCAGAGCTCAAACCGTGAGAGCTATTTGGTGGAGCAGGTAATTTCTTGTAGCGCGTGTGTGTGCTTCTTTTTAATTTCTAGGGCTAACCTCTTCTTGCCGTGTTACCTGCATAAAAGGACAAAGGCCTTGGAGTACCCCAAGGGCGACGTCAACCGCGTCAGAATTGCTTGCGGGGAGCTGCAGGCACGACTTGGGAGGAGATGAATGCTTCGGCCAAGGTCCCTGCCCTCGAGGTCCAACTCCGCTTGACTCAAGATAGCGCAAAAATTAAAGCGGATATGATTGGGAAACTTGAATTGGACTTCTCGAAGGTCAGAGCCGAGATAATTGACGCCCACGCCGAGATGAAGAAAACCCTAGACCGGAAGCGGAGGATCGAGGAATATGTCCGTTGCAAATCCTGGAGGGGGGTGTTCGAATAAATCGGTGCAAGGGGCTTCATTCTCTCGGAGGAGTTGGCTCGAGCACGGGCGGATGAATGCAATGTTCGGTCGCTTCTCGTCGATGTCGCGGAGGGCGATTTTGGCAAGCTGTAGCTCTTAAGCGTAGAGTGTAGATTTTGCCGTTTTGTAGCTTGCCTCCGAATATATGTAGGGCATGCCTGTAGATGGAGAATACGCTTTTTCTTGTGCACATGATATATAAGGAGAAATTTCAAAGTTTCATTTCTTCTGTACCTTTTCCCTGCTGTTGTTTTTGAACAACCAGGCTGGTCTTCGCGTTTGGCGAGGTCCTTCTCAATTCGGAACTAGTCGGACGGTCCCGGGGACCCCTAAGTGTGATTCTTGATGTGAGCAGGTGCTGGACCTCTATACTCGGCCTGGCTGTTTAGGCTTAGTTTCCAAGTTGGGCTTCGACTCGAGCCCTCCTATCTTTGCATTTTTTGTGCCCGTGCTTACGGGTGGTAGTCGTATTTATCCTGAGCCCTTGGGCATCTGCTGTTTCTACTGTTTTGGGTCCAGTCTCCGAGTCACATTGTGACTCGAGCTCCAGTTAACCCTTAGGTTTTCCTGCCAGCATGGTCGGATGGTGACGGCCCTTTGTGCTTCTGGGCTGAAGTGATCTTGCGGTCGTGTGGCCTGGGGATTTAGTTGGCTGATGACGGTATCATCCGAACCACGTCCTTAGGCATATTGCTTTTTAGCTTTTTTAGCGGCCCAGTCTTCAAGTTATGCTGCGACTCGGCCTGCGATCGGCCTTTATGTCTCATCAAATCTACGGGTGACGACAGTGGCGATTGTGCCGTGCCTTTAGGCATGCTGTATCTTCCGGGTCCAGTCTTCGAGTCGCGTTGCGATTCGAGCTATAATTGACCTTTTGAGTTTCCCGATTCCCTGGACGGCGATAATGGCATTTGTGTCGTGCCCTTAGGCACATTATAATTTTCGGGCTCAGTCTCAGGGTCGCGTACATAAAATTAAGAACACGGAGATTTTACGTGGAAAACACCTGGCTCAAAAGGTGAAAAAACCACGACCTACTACTCAGTAGGATTTTCCTAAACTTCCACTAAAATCACTGAGCCAACAGTGCATTTACAAAACTCTTTGTAAACCTAAGGATTAACTCTAATCCCGTTGTGGCAACCAGCCTCTAACTGCTGCGACAACTTCAAGTTAACTCTAACTTGAATACTCAAAATACCTATTACAATTGCTTCTAGATAAAGCTGAAAGGTACAATATGAAACACCTATTACAATTGAACTAGAAATAAAGAAAGACACATAAAACTCTTTATGGAGCTGGTTCTTCAATCTTGTTCATGTAGCTTCTGGTTTGCACACTTGAATTACACACGAACTGCTTGCAAAAAGCCTTGCTATTTTGCTCCCAATTCACGTTTAACTTCTGCGTTTTTGTGCAATGAATTTAATGTGAGAATATCCTGCAATTTATAGAGTTAGTAGATGAAGAAATAACTAGAGTTCTGATGCAACTCTTCTTTGGTGGAAGAGTTCTAGTTGATTTCAACTTCTAACTCCTTCCCTATCTTTAATTGTGTTCTATTTGACTAAGGACTCCTTCTCCTTATCAATTATACAACCTTTTCGATCAGGAGATATTAAATACACCAAGTTAAGCTTATCTCCTTCACGTGAAACCCACATGCTCAAATCTGCCCGTTTCTGTGCACCTGAGTGATGGACCTGGTTCATCCTGAGTTCCTTTGTCAATCTTCAAAACTAACCTTTACTTGGGCCAACAAATTCCCCCTTTTTGATGATGACAAACATTGTGCTTTTCATACGCTTAGGCCCTACCGAAACTCAGCTCAAGCATCAACACAATGTTAGAAACATTTTTCCTTTATATCACTTATCATCAAGAACCAGGTACATTAGGTTATAAACATCACTGTTCAAAGTGTAAGCATCACTTGTTTAAAGCACAACCTTTTTTCCCCCTTTTGCCATCATCGAAAATTTGCATAAAAAATGTGAGATAACCAGATTTTAAAGCTTACTCATGGCCACCGGGGCTACTTCAAATGCAATCATGAATTAATCATAATAGATCAAGCTAAGAATTTAAACCATCAAAGAAATATGAACAAACAGTTAGAGCAAAAACAGTGAATTTCATTGATGATTGATAAGATTCTACCACAAAGCATAAGAAGAAATAAAAATACTGAAAACATGAGCAAAAGAAACAAAAAGTCCCGAATTAGGTCACTAGTTGATCTACACTAGGATAGGATTTATGGCTTGGAAGAGTAGGGGCTGAGTTATTTGCTTGGAGAAGTTTCATCATGTCTTGAAGAATTCCATCATTCTTCTCCTTTTTTCCTTACAAGTTTAGTTCTGAGAACATCTCTCTCAGATTCTACCTCAACCAATGGTGTCTTCAGCCTTGCTATCTCAACATCCTTTGCCTCACTCTCCTGTACCAAGACACTGACTTTGCTATTGATAGGTGTCTTTTTAGATGAACCAGGTTCATTAAGAATGACATTGACTTCATAATTGTGAGAATGAAACCATAGGGAATGGCATGAGTTTTGGTGCCATTGATAACCCTATCAGTAGGTCCAAGAGGGTTTCCTGTTCAGATGGAACGGGTTCATCTATATTTTTGCCAAGTTGAACCAACCCTTCAGCAGCTTCGCCAGACCCACTTCCCCCTGTTTTGCTCACACTCTCTTCTATTTCACTAAATTCCTCTCCCCAAACAACCATTGTACCAGTTTCTTTTATTATACCAACAGGAGTGGGTGAAGAATAAACCACTCTTGTCCCCTTTCCCCTCACAGTACTCCTAGCGCCCTTGCTCTCCTTTTTTTCATTTTTACCACCAACTTCTCCAGATTATGTAGACTCTATACCTGCAATACATCCTACAAATCTATTCTCCAAATTTGCAGCAACTTTAGGAATTGTCTCAAGAGAAACTTTAGAATCAGAAGATACCTGTTCAGTTTTGAAAGACCTACTTTCTTCCCCCATAGTAGCAGACTTAAATGAATCTTCAGATTTCTAGGATTCTTCTTCCCTACCTGCTTTCAATTGCATGTTTATTTTCTTGATCTTCTCTCCTTCAGCAAAAATCTTACGAGCCATCATCTTAACTCTACTTTTCTTAGAGGTTGGTGTTGTAGAAGGTATGAAAGTTGTTTCCTATGGTGGTGATAAAGGATTTTTAGAGGTTTTTGACATATCTGGGCTAGGGTATGGAAGAGAAGAGAAATAGATTGTGTTTGGAAGATGAAAGAAGAATGAGAGTTTTTTACGGCTTGAGAGAGATGTAGTAAGGAATACACTAAAGCTGATCAATATACAGGGAATAATTGATGGGGTAACTACAGCTTTTCAGACTCTTAGAAGTTTTAATCAAACTGAAATTCAGCTTTGAAGAGACATTGGAGTGTATCCCTAGAATCTAGGTACTTCCATTCGGTTGGGACTCTTTTAAATGGGACTGGTTCACTTGTAACGGATAAGTCCAAAAGAAGTTTGGTATTTCGTAGGACTCTGCTCATGATCCAAATATAGTTATTTCAAATTATGCAGAGTGTCGAAAACATACCGTGTTATCTTGATGAACCAGGTTCTTCACTGAAAATTCTCTTTTGTAAGTCTAAATTTGCCAAAATAGAGAAAATATCATTAGAGATTAATGAGTCATTTTAGAACATGACACAAGAGTATACTATGGAAAGTATGAAACTGAGCAAGATTTAATCTTATTATACACAATTTACAGACTTTCTAACCAAAAATTTTTTAATTTTTTTTTAATTTTTTTTTCGTTTAACCTTGAACTGGTCCTTTTAGGTGATCTTAATCATCCCTAATTCCACCCTGTTCCTCTCAAAGTGATCTCTACCTAAGGCTTTTGTGAAGATGTCAGCAATTTGCTTGTTAGTAGCACAAAACTCCACAGTGATCAAGCTTTTCTCATAGTTGTCCCTCAAAAACGGCTCCTAACACTATGTGCTTAGTTCTCTTATGATGAACTGGTTTCTTTGTCATACTAATAGCACTAGTGTTATCACAAAAAATATAGGGATGCAACCAACATCAATTCAGAAGTTCAGTAATGGTTGTTTGATCCACAACAATTGAGCACAACATGAAGCAACAACAACATACTCAGCTTCAGCAGTAGATAAGGCCATTGAATTTTGCTTTTTGGTAGCCCATGACACAAGACATGAACCAAGGAAGTGTGCCATACCTGAGATGCTCTTCCTCCACAAGGAAACCTGCATAATCAGCGTGAGCATATCCCACTAGGTTAAAATTACTACCTTTTGGATACCAAAGGCAAAGGTCAGTGGTGCCTTTCAAGTATCTCAATACTCTCTTGACAACAGTCCAGTGGGACTTCTTTGGATTTACTAGAAATCGAGAACAAAGACCTCTACTGAAAACAATGTCAGGTCTGTTAGCAGTAAGATACAAAGGAGAACCAATCATTCCCCTATACAACTTCTGATCAACAAATGAACCAGGTTCATCTATATCTAATTTCGTGGATGTTGCACTAGGAGTGTCAATTTCTTTGGATGTTCCTTCCTGGTATTGTTACTAAGTAATATGTTCATGGACAGTTCCCTCGAGGTTTGAGGATCAGTTCCTCTCTAGTCAGTTCCCCCTGTCATGTTGCCATGGGTGGAAGGACCTGTTCCATCACATCTTCCTTCCTGTGATGCTTCTGCAGGCTGGACTATGGTTTCACCATTTGAATTTCTTATCAGCCCAATCTCTTCATTATCTTTCTCCTGCTTCTCAGAAAGAATGTTAGTTTTAAATAACATATACATTTTTTCTACACACATAGTTCTTTTACTGTATATCTTATAAGCTTTACTATGTGAAGAATATCCCAAGAATACTCCCTCATCACTTCTGGGATCATACTTACCTAGGGAGTCATTGCCATTATTGTGCACAAGGCACTTGCATAGAAATGCCCTAAGATGGGATATATTTAGCTTTCTCCCTTTAAGTGACTCATAGGGAATCTTCTTAACAAGAAGTCTAGTCATGCAACTATTTATGATGTAGCATGCAAAAATTCAGCAAACTTAGCATTTTCGAATTCAGTTCCATGATAGACCTAATTGATGCAATTGATTACCTAGTTGTTTCTGAGTTTTTCTAACAAAAGAAGTAAACATGTCAAATGCTTCATCTTTAGATGTTAAAAATAATGTCCAAGTAAACCTAGAGTAATCATCAACAAGCACCATCACATATCTTTTACCACCTCTGCTTAATGTTCTCATTGGACCACAGAGATCCATATGGACCAGTTCCATCATTCTGGTGGTGCTTACCACTTTCTTGCATTTAAAAGAATGATCTTACCTACTTCCCCCTTGCACAAGCCTCACAAACTTTGTCTTCCTTGAACTTGATGTTAGGCCGCCCTATCACCAGATCCTTGGAGACTAATTTGTTTTGTTGACTCAGACTTGCATGTCCAAGTCTCTTGTGTCAAAGGAGGGGATCATTGTCCAACACACTTAAGCAAGTGAGTTCATCTTCTGAAAGTGTGGACAAATCTATAATGCATGTATTATTTACTCTTTTTTCCTGCAAAATAATCTTGTCAGTGGTAATATTAATCACATAATATTTGGTAGTGGTGAATGCTACCAAGTTACCTTTATCACATAATTCTGATACACTGATTAGACTTTACTTTACGCCATCTATCATGTTGACATTCTCAATAGAGTGATAAACAGTCTTACCTATCTTTCCAACCCCAATGATCTCACCTTTCTTCCCATTTCCAAAGGAGACATTACCTCCTTTAAGGTCCTCAAGTGAAAGGAACTGGTTCTTGCTTCCTGTCATATGCTTTGAGCAGCCACTATCCATGTACCATATTTAGCTGCTCCCTTTCACTTGGACCCATAAAAGGAAATCAGGAGTTAGTCTTAGGAACCCAAACTAGTTTGGGTCCCTTTCTATAGGCAAAAGGGTGAATCAGATTCTTTTTAGCCCAACCTGGCAGCCTATTTTTCCCTTGAACAAATTCTTTATTCTTTTTACCAGCCTTTTCTTTTGCAATACATTCAGATTTATAGTGACCAGTTTTACCACAGTGTGTGCAAATTTTGTTCTCAGGAAGTGTGAGGTACTTGCTTTTGGGATCCCACTTAGGTGCAGGGGTCCCGTATCCAAGTCCTCTCTTATTGCTACTATGGTGTTCATGTAGCCATGAAAGTGCATCGGAAGATCTATTCCATTTACAGGTTCTATCTAGCTCGTGCTTAACCTTGTTTAGATCCTCCTTAAGGACTCTTATCTGCTCATCTCTTTTGTACAACTCATCTTTTATTTTTCCTACATTTTCTTCTAAAGTGAGCTGTGTGTGATCAGATTTCTTTTTATCAGTTCCTAATTTCAATCTTAGATTTTCAGATTTAAGCTCTAGGACTGTGGTGTCAAGTTCATGAACCTGGTTCTTCAACTCAGCATTTTTACTATCACTCTCATTAGCCCTAAGTTTCAGGTTTTTGCACTTAGCTTTCAGAATCACACACTCCTTAGACAACTGTTCCTTTTTATTGTTTATAACTTCAAATTCATCAGTGAAATCTAGAAGTAATTCAGATAGACTTTCTTTAGATAAAAACTTAATCTTGTCTTTGAGATGAATTATACTTACCTCAGATTCCTCATCGGATTTCCCAATTGCCATAAGTGCTTGTTCATCTCCATCTTCGTCTTCTGAGTCATCATCTGAGCTTTCACCCCAAGCAGCAACCATAGCCTTTGTTGATCCTTTGTTCTTCTTGGGATGAACCTGTTCCTTCTTCCTGTTCCTTCGTTCAGCTCTTTCCTTCTTCCATTCAATTTCCCATTGAGGGCAATTTTTGATGTGGTGATCAGTCTTCCCACACTTGTAGCACCCCTCATTGGTTTGTTTTTCAGGAACCCTTGGTTTGTTGTAGCTTCCATTTCTTGAAGGACCATTTTCTCTTATTAGGTACTTCTTAAAATCCTTTGTGATCATGGTCATTTCATCCTCATCTAGATCAGCACCTTCAGTGATTCTGAATGCCAGACTCCTTTCCTTCTTAGGTGCATCCATCTTCATGGTTTGCCTTCTAAGTTCATAGGCAGTGAGATTTCCAATTAGCTCATCCAACTTGAGAGTGGCAATATTCTTTGATTCCTGAATAGCTGTGATTTTGCTTTCCCAAGAGATTGGCAGTACCCTTGTCAAAATCTTCTCAACTTTGTCTTCTTCAAGAATAACCCTTCCAAGAGACTTAAGTTCATTTGTCAGTGTGGTGAACCTTGTATACATCTCTTGGATGGTTTCCCCTTCCTTCATGGTGAAATTCTCATATTGAGAATACAACAGTGTTCCTCTAGACCTCTTCATTTGAGGTGTTCCTTCATGTGCAACTTGCAAAGTATCCCAGATTTCCTTAGCAGTGGTACAACTTTGAATTCTACTGTACTCATCTAGACCAAGTCCACACACAAGCCATTTCTTGGCCTTAGCATTTTTTTCCCATTTTCTTAAATCCTCAGCAGTGCAGTCAGCTCTAGTTTTTGGCACATCCACTCCTTCAGCATTCTTCTTTGTAGTTGCTAGAGGACCATCGGTGACTATGTCCCAGAGTTCATAGTCTTCTCCTATGATGTGATCCCTCATCCTGTTGTTCCACCAAGAATAGTACTGACCATTGAAAAGTGGAGGCCTAATAGTGGATTGCCCTTCCCAGTTCCCAAGTGGTGCACTCATGTTGATCTTTTCCTAAGGTGTTAGCCTCTTCAAGGATAACCTGCTTTGATACCAATTGATGTTCTAAACGTCAATACCACACAAAAGGGGAGGTGATTTGTGTGGTACTCAATTTTTCGCTTAAACTGCTTCTAGAAGGACCTGGTTCTTCTAGGTGTACTTATTACTACTGTTTGCGGAATTAAACGTACATAAAATAAAGAACACAGAGATTTTACGTGGAAAACACCTGGCTCAAAAGGTGAAAAAACCACGACCTACTACTCAGTAGGATTTTCCCAAACTTCCACTAAAATCACTAAGCCAACACTGCATTTACAAAACTCTTTGTAAACCTAAGGATTAACTCTAATCCCGTTGTGGCAACCAGCCTCTAACTGCTGCGACAACTTCAAGTTAACTCTAACTTGAATACTCAAAATACCTATTACAATTGCTTCTCGATAAAGCTGAAAGGTACAATATGAAACATCTACTAAAATTGAACTAGAAATAAAGAAAGACACATAAAACTCTTTATGGAGCTGGTTCTTCAATCTTGTTCATGTAGCTTCTGGTTTGCACACTTGAATCACACACAAACTGCTTGCAAAAAGCCTTGCTATTTTGCTCCCAATTCACGTTTAACTTCTGCGTTTTTGTGCAACGAATTTAATGTGAGAACATCCTGCAATTTATAGAGTTAGTAGATGAAGAAATAACTAGAGTTCTGATGCAACTCTTCCTTGGTGGAAGAGTTCTAGTTGATTTCAACTTCTAACTCCTTCCCTATCTTGAATTGTGTTCTCTTTGACTGAGGACTCCTTCTCCTTATCAATTATGCAACCTTTTCGATCAGGAGATATTAAATACACCAAGTTAAGCTTATCTCCTTCACGTGAAACCCACATGCTCAAATCTGCCCGTTTCTGTGCACCTGAGTGATGGACCTGGTTCATCCTGAGTTCCTTTGTTAATCTTCAAAACTAACCTTTACTTGGGCCAACATTTACGAAGTAGATTCGGAGGATTTTTTAGCAACAGTCAAGGGTCCCCGAGTCGCGTTATATGGGCTGTGTCAGCCGTTTCAATCGTAGTCGTATGCGTTTGGCCGTAGCCATCTTTGATTCCTTAGTGATAGTCTAGGCGTCTACATCGAGGGTATGCCCTTTAGGGATTTTTATAAATGCGATGTATAGCCTAAGTATCGGGATTTTCATGCCTGTTGAGGTCTTACAGTTTGCCATGCCTGTTGAGGTCTTACAATTTATGGCGTATAGATCTGGTTTTGCCGAGGCTTCCCGTTAGGGTCTTACAATTTTGGAGTTTCTAGTGCGTGGAAATTGGCGACAATCTCTGAGTCATCGAGTTCCCTTGAAGACAGCTTCTCGTGAGGTCGGAGCTGTTTTCAGGAGGCTTGGTAAGTCCGGAATTCCGACCCTGGGGTCGCGCAAGTTCTTGAATTTCTCATGGTGTGTCTCCGAATATATCAGATCATTCTAGGCCTGAATACCGCCTTTTGTAGTCTTGGGGTCATATCGCGAGGGCTTTGTGAGCCCGGAACCCAGACCCTGGGTTCGCGAGTGTGCCGAATTGATTAAGTCTCCGAGCGTTTCGGGACGTATATGATGTAGAGGTCGATAAGCCAAAATATTTCTTTTTGAGGCGTCGAATGCTTGGAAAATATTCTTTATTGCTTGGCGAAAATATAAGTTGTAAATAGATGTTGTTCTGTTGCCGTGAATCTGGTCTACATGGATGTGACTCTCCGGATTATCCGATATGCTTGTATGGTTCCATATTGGAAAATAGAGAGAGAGATTGTGGACTTGTTGGGTCCCTTCCCTGGGGACGTGCAGTTCTGCTAATAATCTTGTTGGCGAAACCCTCTTCCTGATAGAAACCTGATCGAGGAAAGAATCCCCGGCGGCCCCATGGCGGCCGCGGATCCTCGACCGGGATCCGGAACTACTGAATGCCTGCCTGGAGGAAGGTATTTGAGGAAGCTAGGGCAGGGGCCGTGATTTTTCAGAGGAGTTGGCCTGTGCCAAGGTGGATGAAGGCGATTTTTGGCCACTCCTTGTGGACGCTGCAGAGGGCGTTTTTTGACGAAAATTAGAGGTTCCGTCGCTTTGTAACCTTGTTTCTGGCGCGCGGGGCGTGCCTGTAGGTGGAGAATGTTCTTGCATGTAATATAAGAAAAATTTTTAAGGCTCTTATTCCTTTTGTACCTTTTTTCCTGTCGCTGCTCTCGATCGTACAGATCGATTTTGGAAGTAGTCTCTTAGTTATACCATGGCTCGAGCTTGGGTAGGTCCTCCGGTTCCTGTCTGCCTTTACAAGCGGAAGGTGGTGGTCCTTCGTGCTTCTAGGCCGAAGCGATTTTGCGGGTGCGTGGCCTGGGGATTTGCCTTGTCTGCCGATGGCGTATTCGCTGTTGATTTATTCTCGGGTTCCACCTTCGGGTGTCTTAAGACACATCAGGCGGAGCGGGTAAGCTAAAAATATCCTTCGACTTGATGGCCCAGTGGTCAGAGGGTAACTATTTTGTGGCTCTTTGCCGAGGAGTATCCCGATCCGGTCATTGCAGGGGGGATCCTTTTTCCGTAGGAATTGTCCCAAGCCAGGGGGACAATCGGGGAAGCTTGTTGTCGTTTGCCGAGGCCATAGAAGGCGCATTTTTGACAAGCTATTTTCCTTTTGGAGAGGGGCGTAGACTTGACCGTCCTATAGTTGCGAGGTCCTTTACTTGTTGGGGCCGAGCTGGAGAAGGCCCTCGACTGCGTAGGCAGTAGCGGGGAATATGCAGATAGGGGGATTCTCGTGGCTATTCGGGCCTGTTGATACCCAATTTTTCCTAGTAACTTTATACTCAAAATACTTCCAAAATAGCATATATGTGCATATATAAGCACACCCAAGAGTTACGGCATTTTTAATGATTTTTAAACCAATTCATTGCCTATTTTAATACAACAAAATCCGATAATTATTTCCAAAATTATCATTTTGGCGAATAATTAATTTTTATTCTCACATTTGATCCAAAATATAATTTTTGCATATTTTTACAAATTTATCTGTTATTTTTAAAGCTAAATTGCATATAATTGCAATTATAGCCTGTTTTGTGATAAATAGCATTTCATAATTACAAAATTAGTTCCAGTATTTTTAAGTTAATATTTATGTAATATTCGTTTACTCAGTATTTTTTTAATTTATTTTTAAAACCATCATTGCTATTTTTATAAAATAAAACGGGGGAAAGTGGCTATTTAAAATCTGGCCTCAATTTCATTTCAATTACAGCCCAATTTGCACCCCAATTCAACCAATCCCAACCCCAAATCAATTTAAACCTGATTACTTGATCCAATCGCCCAAACCCGCCCGTTTTCTTTTTAAAATCTGAGCCATTGATCATTTTGATCAACGGCCCAGATCTCTTCTTTCCTTTTTAATTCCAAACGACCCCTAAACCCTACC
The DNA here is from genome assembly GCF_001879085.1 of Nicotiana attenuata. Classification (NCBI taxonomy): domain Eukaryota; kingdom Viridiplantae; phylum Streptophyta; class Magnoliopsida; order Solanales; family Solanaceae; genus Nicotiana; species Nicotiana attenuata. The sequence continues at coordinate 111,975 of NW_017671453.1, read as the reverse complement.
CCATTCTTTCAGAAGCGCCGCCTCTAACTCCTCTCTTCTCTCAAACTCTCTCGAGCTCTCTCGAAACCCTAATCGCTCTCTGCCACCTCCAACCCCAAATCCATCAGAATCTATGGCTGTTCTAACCATGGACGACCTATTGTCACCCCCTACTGCTCTCACGTGCTTGATACCTGAAGGTTCGAGGCCAGACCTCGAAGGTCCTCGCTCAGACCTTCATCGATTCGAATTTTCCAGCCATCTCCGACCTTGCTCCGGCGTGTCTTAGCCTCCTGAGCCTGATTCTGACCTTATCGACTCCGGATCTGATCTTGTCTCTTCCAAGCCTTTCTCGTTTCTAGGGTTCTCAGAAACCCTAGCCTATTCGAGGTTCTTTTTTGTTTATTTGTTTGGATCTGTGCTCGATCTGTGCTATATGTGATATTTTAAACGTTTTCCCCAATTTTCCTTTTTAAAATCTTTTGATTTCAAATTAGGGTTTCTGAGTCTGTTTGTTAATATTTTGTTCGATTCATTTGTTTATCATCTCTAAGTTTGATTGGTGTTGAAAACCTAATTTTTGGAGATTCATTTGAGTTTCTGAGTCTATCTGTTTGATTTACTTTGTTTGCACCTGATTAGTGTCGAAAACCTTAATTTTGGGGGTTTATTCGAGCTTCTGAGACTGTTTGTTTGTTTTACTTATTTATCGCCTCTAAACTCGATTAATTTCGAAAAAACCCTAGTTTCTTCGGGGTTTACTGAAGTTCCTGAAGTTTACTTGTGCGATTCTCCTATTTGAAATTGTTCTACTTTATTTGAAGGTTTCAGCATCTCTTTGTGTGATTCTTTTGATTCTGCTTTCTTACTATCTGTCAAACTCGATTATGTTTTCAGAAAGGTTTTCACCTAACGTTTTGCATGCTTCTGATCTTTTCTCTCTTACTAAGCCAACAAAATTTGACCTACATGACTATCATGTTATTATTGTATGCTACCTCTCCTTGCCATAGCATGGCCTCACATGTCTATTACTTGTGCACCTCATTTATATACTGAGTCCTTCTGTGACTGATTTTCAAATTCGTGATTGATTTTCAAAACTTTTCCTTGTGCAGTTCTGAATTTTTTTTACTCGCCCGTTAAGGGTTAATTGATTCTCCTTCTTTGTTTGGCCTTACCAGATCCTTTCCAAAATAAGTACACTCCTGTATTTAGACTTAATCCCCTACTATATGGTTTTACCACTCCTTTTATGGCAACAATCATTCTGCTTACAAATTGACTTTCTTTCCTTATATTAATCCTGTAAGTGCGCGTTGAGCAGTAATCCCTTAGAGTTAAAGGGAAACCTGTGTTAATTGATTTTGACTGTGATTATTTTCATGTTTGTGTTGAAATTGTATTTGTAACCTTATTTTCTACTCGTTTTCAAAATTATAAATACCTGTACTTCTTCCCTTTCAAGGGAGAGGGGGAACATGAACAAGTCATCACTTCTTCTCTCAAAATACACTCAGATTTTCTTTAAAAAATATTCGAGTTCTCTGTACTCATAAGCTTAAGGTTCTTTTGATTGTGGCTTGGTTTGAAAGTATCTTGCTTCTCTTTGCTTGCTTCTTCTGCAACTGGTATGTTACCTTTTTTTAATTTCTGCCACTCCCCTATGTGTTTATTCTCCAGTTCATTCTTTATTGGGTTTACTGCTTCCATAATGTAAATTTTGCAAGTTGGTCTGTCTCTTTGCTATGCTCCTACATGAATCCCTATCCCTCAATCCCTTTGTATGTTGAGTTATGGTTCAGAAACATGACAACACTTGACATTGTTGTTAATGTATATGGACTGGACTCCCTGAGTCCTAAACTCTTTTAATTCTCATTCCCCTTTACCCTTTATATGTATCTTGAGCTTAAGACCTTGGTCTCGCAGTGTCCTAATCACTGTCTAGACCATAGTCTGACCTTCAATAGGTCTGTGCTCTTATTTGCTGGCTGAACAGGCTTGGTCAGGGGTGTGCCGGCATACCTCATGGTTACGTATGACCACCAGCCTACCTTGGCATTCCTCCCCCCCCCCCTCTCTATTGCACTTGCACTCATTCTTAGAATTTAAGTTCTGCCCCTCTCTTGTGAGCCTTGCTTTGAGACCCCTGAGCTCCCTCTGAACATGGACACCTGAGGGTTGGCTCTTCCACACTGCACTATAACTCATTCTGATTAATATCTTGGGTGTAAGCACTGCCTGGGGTTCCTGAAACTCCTTGTTTCTCTGAAAAACCCTAGATAAGAGAAGGCTTTGGAAATCATGATCTCGGAAGTGGATCAATCTCATATTATTAGACACTAAGTTTGAATTAGGCTGCTCGGATATAGCTGATAGCTTCTGATAGATACTTTTAATTTCAGTTTTGTTCTACTGGTCTGTAATAATTTGTATAAACTCATGGGGATTTAGTGAAAAAGGGAGGGGTTACTTTTATGCACAAAGGGTAGAAAATGTGCCTATAGGATTTTGTCTCTAATTTGTGCAATTTCATACGTACAAAGCATGTCTATAGGATTTAACTTCTGAATTCTGCAACTACGCATGTAGATACCATGCTTATAGGGGTTTGCATCTCTACATATAATAGCATCATTAGGCAAACAGATAGGTTTAATAATAAAATGGCATATGTAGATATCTTGATTTACAAGACTTCCATTAGTTTTTAAAAAGGTATCACGTATAGAAAGCATGCCTATTGGGATTTCGAAACCAAATAAAAATTGTCTCACTTATTCAAAACAGTGTTGATTTTACTAAAACAAACGACTTTTCTTTCTAAACCTACTCGCATGAACTCTGGTAAACATTTCCCAACCGATCTGCATTCTGGAACTCGTTTAGTTGTTAAACCACGTACCCTTTTCTGAAACTTTTTGTTACTCTGAAATTTTCTTTTAAAATCAGCTTGTGTTTTAAAATCAGTAGTTCTATCCAACATAAAGACAAAAAAGGGTTTAACTAATCAACTGGATCAGTCTTAGACAACTGCATTGGAGTAAGCCTAATGCAGACTTCCTATCTAAAAATATGTGTTGAATCAGTCCGCTCATTGCTTTAATTTAATTTAAGACTAAACCAGTACGTGAAAGACATGCTAAACTCTATGGCTTTATCTGATTTTAGGAGGCTTATGTGAGCCCTACTTGCTTATTTGCTTTCCCCTTTACTTGCATTATGTGTTTTGATTGACGCCTTAGTATTTTATCCTTTGAAAACTCTCCAAAAGGCCCCAAACCCCTCTCCCATTAGGACTAGTTAGTCCAAATGCCTCCGGGACTGATAGGATTAGGACGGGTACTAGCATGCAATAAGTAACGAGACATTCCGCGCTTTAATACCTTAATGGGGTGGGAAGGGTAGATATGGATATGATGACCACGCAATAACACCAAGTGTATAAACGGTTACCGGGTGTTGTATGGGGTGATCCATATTATTTATAAACCTAAGACCCCCTTTCCCTTTACTTGTTTATGTTTATTTTCAGAATTGTTTAAACCATTTCCTCAAAATTTCTGCTTTCTTTATTTTTCTCCACATTTTCAATTCACTTGCCACATTATGTGTCAATCCCCTTCTATTTGAGACCTCTATTTGTTTACTTGTTGTTTGCACTTAAAGTCACAATTGTAACATGGCCGGGAACCACACAAGTGGATCTTCAGGGGTGCCTAACACCTTCCCCTCGAGATAATTTCTAGCCCTTACCCAAACTCTGGTTCTTCATCTCAAATTCTTCCTTAAAGTGTCCTAATGCACTATAATCATTAGGTGGCGACTCTTCAATTCAAAAACCCAATTCCCAAACGGGAATAGAGTTGTCTTTTCCAAAAATGTCGTAAACCCGATTTTTTGGGAAAAAGGGGGCGTCGACAGCATGGCGACTCCGCTGGGGAATCTTTAGGCTTTTACCATTTCATGTTATATGTGACTTTATTGCCTTTGTTTAATGCCTTTATTCAAAACTGACTTGTTTCTTTTGTTTCTTTTTCTTTAATTACTTTCGTTTACCGCTTTCCATCAATACCATTGTAATTTTTGAGCAATTATTGTAAACATTTATTATATGAACGTGAAAATACATGTCAATTTGTTTCATTCTTGTAAACTGCATCTTCAAATATCATATTCCACTCGTGCCAAACAAATACCATAGGAATGCTTATAATGAGTGGTTGCGCTCTTCCAGTACTATCACCCCTTAAATTTGGCAAAGGCGTATTTGCGGTAAAACCAGTCGATCAGCGGTGCAGTCGACGGTTTCGTGCCTTTCCCTCTTGAGTTGTCCGCTCCAGGGTACCTGTCTAATACCCCAATAGAAACCTTACTCCGTTTAAACTGTACATGCATCATGGTCAAACCTAGCCGAGTCAGTTATGTTGTCCACATAATGACTCATTAGGATAGCCTTGTCCAAAGTCCACCGGGTTTCCTTGAAACCCAAACGGACACCTCCATGTTTTGTGCATTTATTTGGAGAACTAAATGCTTGCTATGCTAATTATTGGTCTAAATAGTCGAGTCTGGTGGGGTGAGTGCCTAACGCTTTGTTTTGCAGAAAATGAGGCACGAAGTCCCCAGATTTGGCAAGGTAACCAACATTCATCCAAGACTGCTGAATTGGTGGAAAGACCTCCACTCCAGTGATCAGACGCTCGTCCGCAAGTACTTAGGGAAGTTTCCTTCTCTTCTAGAAATTCAGCCTAACAACAGAATCATAGAGGCTGCGACATTATTCTGGGATAGTGACAAGTCCGTGTTCCGCTTCGGGGACCTTGAAATGACTTCTTTGCTCGAAGAAATAGGAGGTTTAGCTAGCATTCGTTGGGAGACTCCGGGTTTGCTTATGCCAGAGAACTGCAAAGGTAGGGGTTTCCTTAAGATGATGGGACTAAAGAAGAACCCAGATTTAACCTGTTTGAAAGACTCTTACATCCCATTCGACTATCTGTACGAGAGGTACGGCCATAGCAAGTCATACTGCACCTATTCAGATGAGTTCACTATCACCTCATTGGGGCATGTCCACAGAAGGGTCTTCGTTTTTATGTTTTGCTTTTTGGGAATGATGGTGTTCCCTATGAAGAAGTCTAGGATCCATACCAGACTGGTCATGGTAACCAAGACTTTGATGGAAGGAATTGGCGGGCAGACTTTCAGCATAGTGCCCATGATCATTGCCGAGATATACTGCGCCTTGGACAACTGTCAGCAAAAGGGCAGTCATTTTGAGGGTTGCAACTTATTACTTCAGCTCTGACTCATGGAACACCTCCAGAAAGGGGAATACCGATAGGAGATCCTACGCAGAGACTGGGATGATCACATCGCCTTCCACCAGACAAGGCGTATGAATTATATGCCTAAAATGTTCGCTCAGCCAGAGGACGCCAGAGGATGGGTAGAATTATTTGAAAATCTGAAAGAAGACCAGGTACAATGGATGGTCGAGTGGTTCCCCACGGATGAATTCATTGTTCGATCCCGAGATGCACCGTTTCTCATACTAATTGGTTTGAGAGGAACTTATCCTTACGTTCCTCTCCGAGCCATGAGGCAGGCCGGAAGAAAGCAAATCATACCAAGGGTCGACAAAATGAGTCACTTCAGGGCTGATTTCCAGGACGAGGATAGCCCTCACAGGTGCCAAGCTCAGCACTTATGCCACTGCAAACTCGTTTTGGGGAGAGAATCTATTGAACCAGACAGGTATCATGCCGGTTGTGTGTCGCACTATTCGGGTTGGTTGGAAGACAATGGCATGGGTCAGCCCGGGTTCGTTCGAGGTCACAGAATTATCGACGAACACGCTGAAGCACGGGTTAAGTATTATCAACTGCGCAAGAGAATTTGAGAGTGTGAAAGTGGGCATCGGGAAATACAAGAAGCCCATCAGAAGTTGATCGAGGAGTGGAAAGATATGGCTGTCAGCGCCAACAAGCGACTAGGGTATTTGGAGCGGGGTCTAGTGGAGCTGGAAAGGAAATTCATCAAGAGGATTGAAGACTGCCGAAACGCTGAAGGAAATGCAGGCGGACATTTGGCCCAAGCTTATTTGCTGCTAGGACTACGCGAGCTGGTGAAGCTGTTCGAGGGAGACGAAGATGCCAAATCTGGGGAAGGTCCCTCTGGGACCAAGTAGTTAGGAGTCCTTTTTTTTAATGTAATAAGGCCAATTGCCAATAGTGACATTTTACTTTCTATTATTTAGAGTCGTTTTGGATTTGTCTTATTTTTATCAATAAAATGAGGCATTTAGCATTATAAGTTCTCCAAAACTATTTGACGCTAGGCCTACCTCGGGCACAACGAGGCACCAAAGTTAGGACGCGATTTATATTCTTGCACAATGTGTTTAAATACTGCAATATTTTTTCCTCATAACCTGCACTAACTTGTTACCTTTTGTTTTTCTTTTATTTTCTATTCCCCTCCCCAAAGGTTAGTTCGTGCATTTTGGCATCATCATCATACTCCACAAGATCCAAGGGCCCTCCACCTCCTCCTCCTCCGAGTCCTATCCGGAACAAGAACAAAGGAAGAATGGGACATCCGAGCGCCAGAAAGGAAATTGAGGTTCCTCAGGGTACCCTGGTTGCTAAGGAAATTGCTACCCAACTTGAGCAAAAATTATTAAAGTTCCAAGAAGAACTGGAGCAGGTTCGGAACTTGGCGAACCTGTCATTTTCTCTCACCGCTCCTGATGTCAACACCCAGAATCCCGCACCTCCACAAAACACCCCACAACCACAGATACAACCCACCCAACACTGCAACGCATGCCACACTCCGAACAACACTCCACTACTCATTCCCGAGCCACTGAACACCACAAATGACCATCTCCACAATACTCCTATTTACGTGGATACTGTACCCCATTATACTCAACCAATCTCAAGTGCACCTGAGTCTGATGACAAAGACTCCCTTATCAGGAACGTAGCAGCAGAACTCAAGAAGTTGACCAGCCGAGTTCAGGGCGTGGAAGCTAACAAAGGTATCGAGGAGTTAAATTATGAAGACCTCTACATTCAGCAAGATGGTGAACTTCCAGAGGGGTACAAACCTCCCAAGTTTGAAATGTTCGATGGAACAGGAGATCCCAGGGTCCACCTGAGGACATATTGCGATAAGCTGGTCGGAGTCGGAAAGGATGAGAAGATCCGTATGAAGCTCTTCATGAGAAGTCTGAAGGGGGATGCTTTATCCTGGTACATCAGCCAGGACCCCAAGATATGGACAAGCTGGGTAGGCATGGCCTCAGATTTCATGGATAGATTCTGATTCAATACAGAGAATACACCGGATGTATTCTACATCCAGAATCTGAAGAAGAAATCTACCGAAACATTCCGCGAGTATGCTACTCGTTGGAGGTCAAAAGCTGCAAAGGTCAGGTCGGCCCTAGAAGAAGAACAGATGAACAGGTTCTTCGTCCAGGCTCAAGATCCCCAATATTACGAGAGGTTGATGCTAATCGAGGGTCAGAAGTTCTCTGATATCATCAAACTGGGAGAAAGAATCGAAGAAGGCATTAAGAATGGTATGGTTACTAATCTTGAAGCATTACAGGCCACCAATAAGGCTTTATAGTCCGGTGGCATGTCCAAGAAGAAAGACGTGAGTGTCGTAATGGTCGCAGAGGGAGCCAAATCATCACTAAAATATACCACCTACCCATCACCTCCACTTACATATAGGCCTATCCCGAATTACCAAGCACCTGCACCCTCCTATTCAAATCCACCTCCCGTCTACCAATCATCTCCACCTCTCACATATCAACCCACCTCACCCAGATACTCTCAACCAGCACCTGTCTACCAAGCTTATAATGCTCAACCCTCTCATTACCAATCACCTCCCACCCGCCAGAATTTCCCCAGACCTAGGCCAAATTTCGACCGCAGACCTCCCAAACAATACACAGCCATCGCTGAACCAATTGATCAGCTGTACGAGAGACTTAAAAATGCTGGTTACATCACCGCTATCCCAGCCATAACTCCAGATAATCCTTCCTAGTGGGTCAACCCTAATAAGACCTGTGCGTACCATTCCGGCATGAAGGGACACACCCTCGACGAGTGCCGCTCATTGAAGGACAAGATTCAAACCCTGATCAACAATAAGGTCATCGTAGCAAAGGAGCCTGCTCCTAATGTTCGCAACAACCCTCTGCCTGACCACAACGGTGGGAACATTCACATGATCGAGATCGAAGATGATTGGGACCCCAAAGGGTCGATAGGTTTGATTGCTGAAGGTGATGAACCAAAGAAACCAGCGGTTACACTTAGCCAATTGTTGTGCAGAATCAGCCCTCCAGGGACGATGAAGTAAACATGTCTATACCTCTCGAATTTGAAGCGCCTCCTTCTACAAAGGCGCCCGGGCCAATTGAGGTTGAATTTGGAGTTCCAAAACCACCTGCACCCTTTGAAGTTGTTGTGTTACCCCCAAGGGTACCTATTCCTGTGGCAATGTCAGACATAACACCATTCCACTCAAATGCCATACCATGGGATTACACTGCCGAAGCTAGGAGGAAAGGAAAGACCAAGATAGGAGAAACAATTGTTGCACAATGAATGACCAGAACAGGAAGGATTTATACCCAGAACACTTAGCTGAGTCCAGTAAGCAAGCCTCGGGACGGCCTATTGAAACTGCGCCCGACGATCTTTGGAGGAAAATACAAGCTAAGGAGTACTCGGTCATTGAGCAATTATACAAAACACCAGCACAGATCTCCATCCTAGCTCTTCTACAGAGCTCTGACGCTCACATGAATGCCTTAATGAAGATATTGAGCGAAGCTTATGTGCCTATCAACATAACTGTAGGTGAAATGGCAAATATGGTAGGACAAGTGCTGGAAAGCCATAAAATCACCTTCCACGAAGATGAGCTGCCACCGGAAGGACTGAGCCACAACAAGGCACTGCACATCACCATGCAATACGAGGATTATTTCATCACTAGAGTCCTGATCGATAGAGGATCCAGCCTCAACATCTGTCCGCTGATAACTCTTAGAACCTTGGGAAAAAGCCTGCACGAAATCAAAGATGGGGCTATCAATGTCAAGGCCTTCGATGGGTCCCAAAGGGCTACTATTGGAGAAATCAGCCTATGCTTGCAAATGGGGCCAACATGGTTCGACGTCGACTTTCAAGTGATAGACGTCCCGGCATCCTACAACTTGCTGTTAGGACGGCCCTGGATCCACGCCGCTGGAGCCATAGCATCGACCCTGCATCAGGCAGTGAAATTCGAATGGAATCACCAGGAGGTGATTATTCATCCGATGGTAGTAACCCCATATATAGTCGCCAGACCATCCCAATAATTGGAGGCAGAAGGAGAATAGGCGGAGAAACATACCACCACATTGAAAGGGTCAACGTTGTAGACAAGGATAAGTGGTGGGATAATAAGATTGAAAGTATCCTGAAGTGGTGTTGGTACGAGCCTGGAAAGGGACTCGACAAAAACCTCCAGGGGATCACTAAGCCCATCGAACTAAAGAAGCATGGTACTACATTTGGCTTAGGGTACGGTTATACTTGGGAAGAATTCCAGAACTGGTCGCCACCATGGCGCGGCCCCTACTATCCATTGGAGCTTCCGATACCAAGCCTGGAGCAGACCTTCCAACCGGCAGATACTATATATGGGTCAGAAGAAGATGAAGCATTGGCAGCCACGAAGAATCTGTTTCTGGACGATGATGATATGGATTGCTGTGTTCTTTTCGAGGAGGAAGGGGAGGAAGGCCCTTCCATACAAGCGGTGAACCGAGGAGACCGCCCCAGCAATTGGTCAATTAGAACCGTCAGGGCCAGGAAAGCTTCGGGGTAGCAAGGCTAAACAAAAGCACCATGCATCTCATTTTAATTTTTACTAGCTGATTTTTTTTTCCGCATTGTCTTTAATTTTGAAAAGAGCTCTGATTTTCCAAACAATCATGAATTTAGTCAAAGCATTTCAGTTTGTCATATATCTCGTTCTTATTATTTTCTCTATCATTTACTCTATTTTCACACAGCATTACTATTACTTACTTTGATGATGAACCAACGATTGTGACTTGCAACGAAACAACGCAGCAAAAGGATATAGATTCAGAAGAGGATGATATACCAGAAGAGGTCGTTAGAGAGGTTGAGAATTTTGAGAATAGACCTAAGTCTAACCTGGAAGAAACTGAGGTCGTTAATTTGGGAGATACAGAAAATGTCAAAGAAACTCGCATCAGTGTTCACCTGTCACCATCAGAAAAGGAAGAATACACAGAATTTTTAAAGGAATATGAGGACATATTCGCCTGGTCGTATGATGATATGACTGGTCTCAGCACGTCCATTGTAGCTCACAAACTGCCAACAGATCCAGCCTGTCCGCCAGTAAAACAGAAGCTCAGGAAATTCAAACCCGACATGAGTTTGAAAATCAAAGAAGAGGTTACTAAGCAAGTCAAAGCTAAGGTTCTCAGAGTGGTAGAGTATCCGACATGGTTAGCCAACATCGTGCCAGTACCAAAGAAAGATGGGAAAGTTAGAGTTTGTGTCGACTACCGGGATCTTAACCGGGCCAGTCCCAAAGATGACTTCCCCTTGCTGAACATACACATTCTTATCGATAACTGCGCCAAGCATGAGTTGCAGTCCTTTGTTGATTGTTTTGCCGGATATCATCAGATATGGATGGATGAGGAAGATGCAGAGAAAACGGCTTTCATCACGCCGTGGGGAATGTATTGTTACAAAATGATGCCATTTGGGTTGAAGAATGCTGGCGCCACCTATATGAGAGCCATGACTACTATCTTTCACGACATGATACACAAGGAGATTGAAGTATATGTGGATGATGTCATCATCAAATCCAAGAAAGCCACTGATCATATGGAAGACCTGAGAAAGTTCTTCAACAGATTGAGGAAGTACAATCTGAAACTGAATCCCGCCAAGTGTGCATTCGGGGTTCCTGCTGGAAAATTACTAGGTTTCATCGTGAGTCGTCGAGGAATAGAATTGGACCCATCAAAGGTCAAAGCCATTCAAGAATTGCCACCGCCAAAGAACAAGAAGGACGTAATGAGTTTCCTGGGGAGGCTCAACTATATCAGCCGGTTCATAGCTCAGTCCACAGTCATTTGTGAACCCATCTTTAAGATGTTGAAGAAAGACGCTGCTACTAAGTGGACTGACGATTGTCAGAAAGCCTTTGACAGAATCAAGGAATACCTGTCAACGCCGCTAGTCTTGGTTCCGCCCGAGCCAGGAAAGCCTCTATTGCTTTATCTTGCGGTTTTGGATGGAGCGTTTGGTTATGTTCTGGGACAACATGATGAAACAGGGAGAAAGGAGCAAGCCATCTACTATCTCAGTAAGAAGTTCACCCTGTACGAGGCCCGGTATTCTTTATTGGAGCGCACCTGTTGTGCTCTGACTTGGGTAGCTCAGAAATTGAGGCATTATTTCTGTGCCTACACTACTTATCTCATATCAAGGATGGACCCGCTGAAGTATATCTTCCAGAAGCCCATGCCCACTGGCAAGCTCGCCGAGTGGCAAATCCTGCTAAGTGAATTCGACATTGTAACTCGGAAAACGATCAAGGGCCAAGCCATAGCAGACCACCTTGCTGAGAATCCTGTCGGCGGAGAATAAGAACCCCTGAAAACATATTCTCCTGATAAAGAAGTGTCCTTTCTAGGAGAAGATATTGCAGAATCCTACGAGGGTTGGAGGTTGTTTTTCGACGGAGCTGCAAATTTCAAAGGAGTTGGCATAGGAGCAGTCCTAGTATCAGAAACCGGCCAGCACTACCCGGTATCCGCCAAGCTCAGATTCCCTTGCACCAACAACATGGACGAATACGAAGCCTGCATCCTGGGGCTCAAGATGGCCATTGACATGAACATTCAGGAGCTGCTAGTGATCACGGATTCAGACTTGCTCATACATCAGGTTCGAGAAGAATGGGCAACCAAGAACTCCAAGATACTCCCCTACTTGCATCACAAACAGGAGTTATGGAAAAGATTCACAAAAACGGAATTTCAACATGTCCCCAGGGTCCAAAACGAGTTCGCTGACGCACTAGCTACTTTATCATCCATGATCCAGCATCCAGACACAAATTTCATTGATCACATCCCAGTAAAGATCTATGATCAGCCAGCTTATTGTGCTCACGTTGAGGAAGAAGCGGACGGAAAACCATGGTTCCACGACATCAAGGAGTACTTGACAACAGGAGAATATCCAGAACTTGCCAGCGCCACCCAAAAACGCACACATCGGAGGTTATCTAACATCTTCTTTCACAGTGGAGGATTCCTGTATAAGAGGACTCCCGGTTTGGGATTACTAAGGTGTGTCGAAGCAAAGGAAGCATCCAGGTTATTAGAAGAAGTTCACGCTGGGACCTGCGGTCCACACATGAATGGCTTTGTCCTAGCAAAGAGATACTCCGAGCAGGATATTTTTGGATGNGGTTTGAGAGGAACTTATCCTTACGTTCCTCTTCGAGCCATGAGGCAGGCCGGAAGAAAGCAAATCATACCAAGGGTCGACAAAATGAGTCACTTCAGGGCTGATTTCCAGGACGAGGATAGCCCTCACAGGTGCCAAGCTCAGCACTTATGCCACTGCAAACTCGTTTTGGGGAGAGAATCTATTGAACCAGACAGGTATCATGCCGGTTGTGTGTCGCACTATTCGGGTTGGTTGGAAGACAATGGCATGGGTCAGCCCGGGTTCGTTCGAGGTCACAGAATTATCGACGAACACGCTGAAGCACGGGTTAAGTATTATCAACTGCGCAAGAGAATTCGAGAGTGTGAAAGTAAGCACCGGGAAATACAAGAAGCCCATTAGAAGTTGAACGAGGAGTGGAAAGATATGGCTGTCAGCGCCAACAAGCGACTAGGGTATTTGGAGCGGGGTCTAGTGGAGCTGGAAAGGAAATTCATCAAGAGGATTGAAGACTGCCGAAACGCTGAAGGAAATGCAGGCGGACATTTGGCCCAAGCTTATTTGCTGCTAGGACTACGCGAGCTGGTGAAGCTGTTCGAGGGAGACGAAGATGCCAAATCTGGGGAAGGTCCCTCTGGGACCAAGTAGTTAGGAGTCCTTTTTTTTAATGTAATAAGGCCAATTGCCAATAGTGACATTTTACTTTCTATTATTTAGAGTCGTTTTGGATTCGTCTTATTTTTATCAATAAAATGAGGCATTTAGCATTATAAGTTCTCCAAAACTATTTGACGCTAGGCCTACCTCAGGCACAACGAGGCACCAAAGTTAGGACGCGATTTATATTCTTGCACAATGTGTTTAAATACTGCAATATTTTTTCCTCATAACCTGCACTAACTTGTTACCTTTTGTTTTTCTTTTATTTTCTATTCCCCTCCCCAAAAGTTAGTTCGTGCATTCTGGCATAATCATCATACTCCACAAGATCAAAGGGCCCTCCACCTCCTCCTCCTCCGAGTCCTATCCGGAACAAGAACAAAGGAAGAATGGGACATCCGAGCGCCAGAAAGGAAATTGAGGTTCCTCAGGGTACCCTGGTTGCTAAGGAAATTGCTACCCAACTTGAGCAAAAATTATTAAAGTTCTAAGAAGAACTGGAGCAGGTTCAGAACTTGGCGAACCTGTCATTCTCTCTCACCGCTCCTGATGTCAACACCCAGAATCCCGCACCTCCACAAAACACCCCACAACCACAGATACAACCCACCCAACACTGCAACACATGCCACACTCCGAACAACACTCCACTACTCATTCCCGAGCCACTGAACACCACAAATGACCATCTCCACAACACTCCTATTTACGTGGATACTGTACCCCATTATACTCAACCAATCTCAAGTGCACCTGAGTCTGATGACAAAGACTCCCTTATCAGGAACGTAGCAGCAGAACTCAAGAAGTTGACCAGCCGAGTTCAGGGCGTGGAAGCTAACAAAGGTATCGAGGAGTTAAATTATGAAGACCTCTACATTCAGCAAGATGGTGAACTTCCAGAGGGGTACAAACCTCCCAAGTTTGAAATGTTCGATGGAACAGGAGATCCCAGGGTCCACCTTTGGACATATTGCGATAAGCTGGTCGGAGTCGGAAAGGATGAGAAGATCCGTATGAAGCTCTTCATGAGAAGTCTGAAGGGGGATGCTTTATCCTGGTACATCAGCCAGGACCCCAAGATATGGACAAGCTGGGTAGGCATGGCCTCAGATTTCATGGATAGATTCTGATTCAATACAGAGAATACACCGGATGTATTCTACATCCAGAATCTGAAGAAGAAATCTACCGAAACATTCCGCGAGTATGCTACTCGTTGGAGGTCAAAAGCTGCAAAGGTCAGGTCGGCCCTAGAAGAAGAACAGATGAACAGGTTCTTCGTCCAGGCTCAAGATCCCCAATATTACGAGAGGTTGATGCTAATCGAGGGTCAGAAGTTCTCTGATATCATCAAACTGGGAGAAAGAATCGAAGAAGGCATTAAGAATGGTATGGTTACTAATCTTGAAGCATTACAGGCCACCAATAAGGCTTTATAGTCCGGTGGCATGTCCAAGAAGAAAGACGTGAGTGTCGTAATGGTCGCAGAGGGAGCCAAATCATCACTAAAATATACCACCTACCCATCACCTCCACTTACATATAGGCCTATCCCGAATTACCAAGCACCTGCACCCTCCTATTCAAATCCACCTCCCGTCTACCAATCATCTCCACCTCTCACATATCAACCCACCTCACCCAGATACTCTCAACCAGCACCTGTCTACCAAGCTTATAATGCTCAACCCTCTCATTACCAATCACCTCCCACCCGCCAGAATTTCCCCAGACCTAGGCCAAATTTCGACCGCAGACCTCCCAAACAATACACAGCCATCGCTGAACCAATTGATCAGCTGTACGAGAGACTTAAAAATGCTGGTTACATCACCGCTATCCCAGCCATAACTCCAGATAATCCTTCCTAGTGGGTCAACCCTAATAAGACCTGTGCGTACCATTCCGGCATGAAGGGACACACCCTCGACGAGTGCCGCTCATTGAAGGACAAGATTCAAACCCTGATCAACAATAAGGTCATCGTAGCAAAGGAGCCTGCTCCTAATGTTCGCAACAACCCTCTGCCTGACCACAAAGGTGGGAACATTCACATGATCGAGATCGAAGATGATTGGGACCCCAAAGGGTCGATAGGTTTGATTGCTGAAGGTGATGAACCAAAGAAACCAGTGGTTACACATAGCCCAATAGTTGTGCAGAATCAACCCTCCAGGGAAGATGAAGTAAACATGTCTATACCTCTCGAATTTGAAGCGCCTCCTTCTACAAAGGCGCCCGGCCAATTGAGGTTGAATTTGGAGTTCCAAAACCACCTGCACCCTTTGAAGTTGTTGTGTTACCCCCAAGGGTACCTATTCCTGTGGCAATGTCAGACATAACACCATTCCACTCAAATGCCATACCATGGGATTACACTGCCGAAGCTAGGAGGAAAGGAAAGACCAAGATAGGAGAAACAATTGTTGCACAATGAATGACCAGAACAGGAAGGATTTATACCCAGAACACTTAGCTGAGTCCAGTAAGCAAGCCTCGGGACGGCCTATTGAAACTGCGCCCGACGATCTTTGGAGGAAAATACAAGCTAAGGAGTACTCGGTCATTGAGCAATTATACAAAACACCAGCACAGATCTCCATCCTAGCTCTTCTACAGAGCTCTGACGCTCACATGAATGCCTTAATGAAGATATTGAGCGAAGCTTATGTGCCTAGCAACATAACTATAGGCGAAATGGCAAATATGGTAGGACAAGTACTGGAAAGCCATAAAATCACCTTCCACGAAGATGAGCTGCCACCGGAAGGACTGAGCCACAAAAAGGCACTGCACATCACCGTGCAATGCGAGGATTATTTCATCACTAGAGTCCTGATCGATAGAGGATCCAGCCTCAACATCTGTCCGCTGATAACTCTTAGAACCTTGGGAAAAAGCCTGCACGAAATCAAAGATGGGGCTATCAATGTCAAGGCCTTTGATGGGTCCCAAAGGGCTACTATTGGAGAAATCAGCCTATACTTGCAAATGGGGCCAACATGGTTCGACGTCGACTTTCAAGTGATAGACGTCCCGGCATCCTACAACTTGCTGTTAGGACGGCCCTGGATCCACACCGCTGGAGCCGTAGCATCGACCCTGCATCAGGCAGTGAAATTGGGTAGTAACCCTATATATAGTCGCCAGACCATCCCAATAATTGGAGGCAGAAGGAGAATAGGTGGAGAAACATACCACTACATTGAAAGGGTCAACGCTGTAGACAAGGATAAGTGGTGGGATAACAAGATTGAAAGTATCCTGAAGTGGTGTGGGTACGAGCCTGGAAAGGGACTCGGCAAAAACCTCCAGGGGATCACTAAGCCCATCAAACTAAAGAAGCATGGTACTACATTTGGCTTAGGGTACGGTTATACTTGGGAAGAATTCTAGAACTGGTCGCCACCATGGCGCAACCCCTACCATCCATTGGAGCTTCCGATACCTAGCCTGGAGCAGACCTTCTAACCGGCAGATACTATATATGGGTCAGAAGAAGATGAAGCATTGGTAGCCATGAATAATCTGTTTCTGGAGGATGATGATATGGATTGCTGTGTTCTTTTCGAGGAGGAAGGGGAGGAAGGCCCTTCCATACAAGCGGTGAACCGAGGAGACCGCCTCAGCAATTGGTCAATTAGAATCGTCAGGGCCCGGAAATCTTCGGGGTAGCAAGGCTAAACAAAAGCACCATGCATCTCATTTTACTTTTTACTAGCTGATTTTTTCCGCATTGTCCTTAATTTATAAAAGAGCTCCGATGTTCCAAAAAATCATGAATTTAATCAAAGCATTTCAGTTTATCATATATCTCGCTCTTATTATTTTCTCTATCATTTACTCTATTTTCACACAGCATTACTATTACTTACTTTGATGATGAACCAACGACTGTGACTTGCAACGAAACAACGCAGCAAAAGGATGTAGATTCAGAAGAGGATGATATACCAGAAGAGGTCGTCAGAGAGGTTAAGAGTTTTGAGAATAGACCTAAGTCTAACCTAGAAGAAACTGAGGTCGTTAAATTGGGAGATGCAGAAAATGTCAAAGAAACTCGCATCAGTGTTCACCTGTCACCATCAGAAATGGAAGAATACACAGAATTTTTAAAGGAATATGAGGACATATTCGCCTGGTCGTATGATGATATGACTGGTCTCAGCACGTCCATTGTAGCTCACAAACTGCAAACAGATCCAGCCCGTCCTCCAGTAAAACAGAAGCTCAGGAAATTCAAACCCGACATGAGTTTGAAAATCAAACAAGAGGTTACTAAGCAAGTCAAAGCTAAGGTTCTCAGAGTGGTAGAGTATCCGACATGGTTAGCGAACATCGTGCCAGTACCAAAGAAAGATGGGAAAGTTAGAGTTTGTGTCGACTACCGGGATCTTAACCGGGCCAGTCCCAAAGATGACTTCCCCTTGCCGAACATACACATTCTTATCGACAACTGCGCCAAGCATGAGTTGCAGTCCTTTGTTGATTGTTTCGCCGGATATCATCAGATATGGATGGATGAGGAAGATGCAGAGAAAACGGCTTTCATCACGCCGTGGGGAATATATTGTTACAAAATGATGCCATTTGGGTTGAAGAATGCTGGCGCCACCTACCTGAGAGCCATGACTACTATCCTTCACGACATGATACACAAGGAGATTGAAGTATACGTGGACGACGTCATCATGAAATCCAAGAAAGCCACTGATCATATGGAAGACCTGAGAAAGTTCTTCAACAGATTGAGGAAGTACAATCTGAAACTGAATCCCGCCAAGTGTGCATTCGGGGTTCCTGCTGGAAAATTACTAGGTTTCATCGTGAGTCGTCGAGGAATAGAATTGGACCCATCAAAGGTCAAAGCCATTCAAGAATTGCCACCGCCAAAGAACAAGAAGGACGTAATGAGTTTCCTGGGGAGGCTCAACTATATCAGCCGGTTCATAGCTCAGTCCACAGTCATTTGTGAACCCATCTTTATGATTTTGAAGAAAGACGCTGCTACTAAGTGGACTGACGATTGTCAGAAAGCCTTTGACAGAATCAAGGAATACCTGTCAACGCCGCTAGTCTTGGTTCCGCCCGAGCCAGGAAAGCCTCTATTGCTTTATCTTGCGGTTTTGGATGGAGCGTTTGGTTGTGTTCTGGAACAACATGATGAAACAGGGAGAAAGGATCAAGCCATCTACTATCTCAGTAAGAAGTTCACCCCGTACGATGCCTGGTAATCTTTATTGGAGCGCACCTGTTGTGCTCTGACTTGGGTAGCTCAGAAATTGAGGCATTATTTCTGTGCCTACACTACTTATCTCATATCAAGGACGGACCCGCTGAAGTATATCTTCCAGAAGCCCATGCCCACTGGCAAGCTCGCCAAGTGGCAAATCCTACTAAGTGAATTCGACATTGTTTACGTAACTCAGAAACCGATCAAGGGCCAAGCCATAGCAGACCACCTTGCTGAGAATCCTGTCGGCGGAGAATAGGAACCCCTGAAAATTTATTTTCCTGATGAAGAAGTGTCCTTTGTAGGAGAAGATATTGTAGAATCCTACAAGGGTTGGAGGTTGTTTTTCAACGGAGTTGCAAATTTCAAAGGAGTTGGCATAGGAGCAGTCCTAGTATCAGAAATCGGCTAGCACTACCCGGTATCTGCCAAGCTTAGATTCCCTTGCACCAATAACATTGCCGAATATGAAGCCTGCATCCTGGGGCTCAAGATGGCCATTGACATGAACATTCAAGAGCTGCTAGTGATCGGGGATTCAGACTTGCTCATACATCAGGTTCGAGAAGAATGGGAAACCAATATCTCCAAGATTCTCCCCTACTTGCATCACATACAGGAGTTAAGGAAAAGATTCACAAAAACGGAATTTCAACATGTCCCCAGGGTCCAAAACGAGTTCGCTGACGCACTAGCTACTTTATCATCCATGATCCAGCATCCAGACACAAATTTCATTGATCCCATCCCAGTAAAGATCTATGATCAGCCAGCTTATTGTGCTCACGTTGAGGAAGAAGCGGACGGAAAACCATGGTTCCACGACATCAAGGAGTACTTGACAACAGGAGAATATCCAGAACTTGCCAACGCCACTCAGAAGCGCACACTTCGGAGATTATCCAACAACTTCTTTCACAGTAGGGGAATCCTGTATAGGAGGACTCCCGATTTGGGTTTACTAAGGTGTGTCGAAGCAAAAGAAGCATCCAAACTATTGGACGAAGTGCACGCAGGGACCTGCGGGCCGCATATGAATGGCTTTGTCCTAGCAAAGAAGATACTCCGAGCAGGATATTTTTGGTATGGAAACAGACTGTATCCAGTATGTTCGCAAATGCCATCGCTGTCAGATACATGCAGACATGATAAAGGTGCCTCCAAACGAGCTTACTACAACAAGCTCACCGTGGACATTCGCTGCCTGGGGAATGGATGTTATTGGACCTATTGAGCCTGCCACATCAAACGGGCACAGGTTTATCCTGGTGGCAATTGATTATTTTACCAAATGGGTTAAAGCAGCGTCATGCAGGGCAGTGACTAAGAAAGTTGTGACAGATTTCGGGCGTGACCGTATTGTTTGCCGATTCGGGATTCGAGAATCGATCATCACTGATAATGGTTCCAGTCTCAACAGCGACTTGATGAAAGTCATGTGCGAGTCATTCAAGATCAAACACAAGAATTCTACAGCCTACAGGCCTCAGATGAATGGAGCTGTAGAGGAAGCCAACAAGAATATCAAGAAGATATTAAGGAAGATGGTCGAAAGTCACAAACAATGGCATGAAAAATTATCGTTCGCCGTACTGGGATACCGCACCACGGTCCGCACATCGACCGGAGCAACTCCCTACATGCTGGTTTATGGTACAGATGCGGTCATCCCCGCCGAGGTAGAGATTCCCTCTTTGAGGATCATACAAGAAGCAGAGTTGGACGACGCAGAATGGGTAAAAGGTCACTACGAGCAGTTAGCCCTTATAGATGGGAAAAGGATGAATGCACTTTGCCACGGTCAGTTGTATCAGAACAAAATGTCTAGAGCCTTCAACAAAAGAGTTAAGCCAAGGAAGTTTTCACCGGGGCAGCTCGTATTGAAGAAAATATTCCCACATCAAGATGAAGCCAAGGGAAAATTCTCTCCCAACTGGCAAGGTCCGTACATGGTTTACCGGGTTCTAATTGGAGGAGCCCTTATTCTTGCAGAAATGGACGGAGAAGTTTGGCCAAAGCCAATCAATTCAGATGTAGTGAAACGATACTATGTGTAACCACTTATGATTTCTTATGATGATGTAGTTTGAACTACGCCTGACCTGATTCCCGTTTAAGAGGGGATACGTAGGCAGCCCTATGGGTTCGGTCACAATTTAATAAAAATTCCATTTTTCGTCCCTGCTATTGGAACTGGGGCAGAATTTTGAGGAGGACCCTTAAAATTCCAAAGTTAGTTTTCAGCCATTCATCGCCAGGAATGTCACCTCAGTAAACTGGGGCAGAATTTTGAGGAGGACCCTCAAAATTCCGAAGTTGATTTTTTTTTAGCCGTTCAGTGCAGCCGTCAGAAGCGCCAGCCCAGTAAACTGAGCAGAATTTTGAGGAGGACCCTCAAAATTCCAGAGCAAGAAAGGTTGCAATGTCTTGAACCACGTCGCAGTTGTTGGTTCATCTAAAGAAAACTATTTTCTACTTACGTTATATTTACTAAATCATGCATAACTATTGTTCGAATTGCTGCTGTTTAGCAACGCTACCCCAATGATACGCAATGCAGGAAGCCAGGAAAAAACGAACTAGCCATTCCCCCTTACAAAACTCACGATTTTTCTTTGGATGCAGGCACTAGACTAACAATATCGTCAGGTATATTTATGCACGCATACTTTCTCAAGTACGCAACCTCTCAGAATCATCACTTGTTCGTAATTGCTATCCATACACAACCTCCCCAGCAGTCACGATATCAGCTATCAGCTAAGAACTCTCACTACTACTCGTCCTTTTACATTCTCGCATTGCATAAGGCTACCTTTCTGCCTTTCGAGACTAAGCACTGTCTCTATCTGCATTATCTGCATTGGATAAGGCTACCTTTCTGCCTTTCGAGACTAAGCGCTGTCTCCATCTATCTGCATTGCATAAGGCTACCTTTCTGCCTTTCGAGACTAAGCACTGTCTCCATCCTGCATTTTCTTGCATTGCATAAGGCTACCTTTCTGCCTTTCGAGACTAAGCACTGTCTCCATCCTGCATTTTCTTGCATTGCATAAGGCTACCTTTCTACCTTTCGAGACTAAGCACCGTCTCCATCTGCATTATCTGCACTGCATAAGGCTACCTTTCTTCCTTTCGAGACTAAGCACTGTCTCCATCCTGTATTTTCTTGCATTGCATAAGGCTACCTTTCTGCCTTTCGAGACTAAGCACCGTCTCCATCTGCATTATCTGCACTGCATAAGGCTACCTTTCTGCCTTTCGAGACTAAGCACTGTCTCCATCCTACATTTTCTTGCATTACATAAGGCTACCTTTCTGCCTTTCGAGACTAAGCGCTGTCTCCATCTGCATGGCTGAAATATCGCCACCTCTATTTGCATCGGCTGAAATACCGCCATCTTCATACAAATCTTGCATGGCTAAAACACCGCCAATTTTTGTTTAAATCCCTATCGGCTAAAACGTCGCCATTTATAATCACCCTTCTTTATCGGTTGAAGTATCGCCAACTTTATTTAATTCTCGGTATCGGCTGAAATAACGCCATTTACGTTTCTACATCAACTAACACGTCGCTGCTTTATTTAAATTTTTTGTCGGCTGTGATATCGCCATTTACAATTTGCTACATCTGCTGAAACATCACCTGCTTATTTTTAACTACTGTCGGCTGAAATATCGCCATTTACATTTTTTACATCAGCTGAAACATCGGTGTTTTATTTAAATTTCTGTCGGCTGAAATATCGCCATTTACATTTTTCTGCACCGGCTGAAATACCGCCAAATCTTGCATTTCATGGGCTGAAATACCGCCAAATCTTGCATTCCATGGGCTGAAACACCGCCAAACTGTCCGAGGGCGTCATTGTTCGGAGGCATCATCTTCATAGCCCGAGAACACCATGTCATGGCCCGAGGACCCGCTTTATATCCTGCACATCATTATTCAAAGGCATCATGGTTCGGAGGCATCATTATCATAGCCCGAGAACATCATTTCATAGCCTGCGAATCCTTTAATTTTGCACTTCATGGCCCAGGACATCATGGTCTGAGGACGTCATCCTAACCGTCCAAAAACATCATTCATGGTCCAATGGGAACTTGCATCACGTTTAAGTTTATGCACGATATACGCTTGTATTGCTCACTTGTAGGTACACCGGCCAGCATCAGCCGCCTCGGCAGGAGCGATCCCGCTCCGGTTCCCGCAGCCGATCAAACTCCAAATACCTCATGCCACCTAAACATCGTGTTTGTCTCTTTCGAATCTCCATCTGCATGTTCCGTCAATGGTTCCTGAACTACATACGGCCTGATTCCTGGAAAACCAGGGATATGTAGGCAGCTCGGAAACCAGAGCTCGGTCAAATTCTTTTCAAATTGCCGCTTCCAGTCAAAATTGGCCATCATATCTTTACCCGACAACTCTTCCATCCTTCCCGGGTAAAGAGGGGCAGCTGTTGATACCCAATTTTTCCCTAGTAATTTTATACTCAAAATACTTCCAAAATAGCATATATGTGCATATATAAGCACACCCAAGAGTTCTGGCATTTTTAATGATTTTTAAACCAATTCATTGCCTATTTTAATACAACAAAATCCAATAATTATTCTCAAGATTATCATTTTGGAGAATAATTCATTTTTATTCTCACATTTGCACCAAAATATAATTAAGGTAATTTTTGCATATTTTTACAAATTTATCTGGTATTTTTAAAGCTAAATTGCATATAATTGTAATTATAGCCTGTTTTGTGATTGATAGCATTTCATAATTACAAAATTAGTTCCAGTATTTGTAAGTTAATATTTATGTAATATTTGTTTACTCAGTATTTTTTTAATTTATTTTTAAAACCATCATTACTATTTTTATAAAATAAAACGGGGGAAAAGTGGCTATTTAAAATCTGGCCTCAATTTCATTTCAATTACAGCCCAATTTGCACCCCAATTCAACCCAATCCCAACCCTAAATCTATTTAAACCCGATTACTTGATCCAATCGCCCAAACCCGCCGGTTTTCTTTTTAAAATCTGATCCATTGATCATTTTGATCAACGACCCAGATCTCTTCTTTCCTTTTTAATTCCAAACGACCCCTAAACCCTACCACATTCTTTCAGAAGCGCCGCCTCTAACTCCTCTCTTCTCTCAAACGCTCTCGAGCTCTCTCGAAACCCTAATCGCTCTCTGCCACCTCCAACCCCAAATCCACCGGAATCTATGGCTGTTATAACCATGGACGACCTATTCTCACCCCCTACTGCTCTCACGTGCTTGATACCCGAAGGTTCGAGGCCGGACCTCGAAGGTCCTCTCTCAGACCTTCATCGATTCAAAGTTTCCATCCATCTCCGGCCTTACTCCAGCGTGTCTTAGCCTCCTGAGCCATATTCTGACCTTATCGACTCCGGATCTGATCTTGTCTCTTCCAAGCCTTTCTCGTTTCTAGGGTTCTCAGAAACCCTAGCCTATTCGAGGTTCTTTTTCGTTTAATTGTTCGGATCTGTGCTTGATCTGTGCTATATGTGATATTTTAAACGTTTTCCCCGATTTTCCTTTTTAAAATCTTTTGATTTCAAACTAGGGTTTCTGAGTCTGTTTGTTAATATTTTGTTCGATTCATTTGTTTATCATCTCTAAGTTTGATTGGTGTTGAAAACCTAATTTTTGGAGATTTGTTTGAGTTTCTGAGTCTATCTATTTGATTTACTTTGTTTGAACCTGATTAGTGTCGAAAACCCTAATTTTGGGGGTTTATTCGAGCTTCTGAGACTGTTTGTTTGTTTTACTTATT
>NW_017671453.1:86010-87692 GCF_001879085.1 Nicotiana attenuata | reverse complement strand
TTGGTTTGTTGTAGCTTTCCATTTTCTTGAAGGACCATTTTCTCTTATTAGGTACTTCTTAAAATCCTTTGTGATCATGGTCATTTCATCTTCATCTAGATCAGCACCTTCAGTGATTCTGAATGCCAGACTCCTTTCCTTCTTAGGTGCATCCATCTTCATGGTTTGCCTTCTAAGTTCATAGGCAGTGAGATTTCCAATTAGCTCATCCAACTTGAGAGTGGCAATATTCTTTGATTCCTGAATAGTTGTGATTTTGATTTCCCAAGAGATTGGCAGTACCCTTGTCAAAATCTTCTCAACTTTGTCTTCTTCAAGAATAACCCTTCGAATAGACTTAAGTTCATTTGTCAGTGTGGTGAACCTTGTATACATCTCTTGGATGGTTTCCCCTTCCTTCATGGTGAAATTCTCATATTGAGAATACAGCAGTGTTCCTCTGGACCTCTTCACTTGATGTGTTCCTTCATGTGCAACTTGCAAAGTATCCCAGATTTCCTTAGTAGTGGTACACCTTTGAATTCTACTGTACTCATCTGGACCAAGTCCACACACAAGCCATTTCTTGGCCTTAACATTTTTCTCCCATTTTCTTAAATCCTCAGCAGTGCAGTCAGCTCTAGTTTTTGTCACATCCACTCCTTCAACATTCTTCTTTGTAGTTGCTAGAGGCAGTGACTATGTCCCAGAGTTCATAGTCTTCTCCTATGATGTGATCCCTCATCCTGTTCTTCCACCAAGAATAGTACTGACCATTGAAAAGTGGAGGCCTAATAGTGGATTGCCCTTCCCAGTTCCCAAGTGGTGCACTCATGTTGATCTTTTCCTAAGGTGTTAGCCTCTTCAAGGATAACCTGCTCTGATACCAATTGATGTTCTAAACGTCAATACCACACAAGAGGGGGGTGATTTGTGTGGTACCAAATTTTTGCTTAAACTGCTTCTGGAAGGACCTGGTTCTTCTAGGTGTACTAACGACTGCTGTTTGCGGAATTAAAAGTACATAAAATGAAGAACACACGATTTTTACGTGGAAAACACCTGGCTCAAAAGGTGAAAAAACCACGACCTACTACTCAGTAGGATTTTCCCAAACTTCCACTAAAATCACTGAGCCAAAACTGCATTTACAAAATTCTTTGTAAACCTAAGGATTAACTCTAATCCCGTTGTGGCAACCAGCCTCTAACTGCTGCGACAACTTCAAGTTAACTCTAACTTGAACACTCAAAGTACCTAATACAACTGCTTCTATGAAAGCTGGAAAGGTACAACTTTAAAACACCTACTACAATTGAACTAGAATAAAAGAAAGACACATAAAACTCTTTATGGAGCTGGTTCTTCCATCTGGTTCATGTAGCTTCAGGTTTGCACACTTGAATCACACACGAACTGCTTGCAAAAAGCCTTGCTATTTTGCTCCCAATTCACGTTTAACTTCTGCGTTTTTGTGCAACACATGTAATGCGAGAACATCCTGCAATTTATAGAGTTAGTAGATGAAGAAATAACTAGAGTTCTGATGCAACTCTTCCTTGGTGGAAGAGTTCTAGTTGATTTCAACTTCTAACTCCTTCCCTATCTTGGATAGTGTTCTCTTTGATTAAGGACTCCTTCTCCTTATCAATTATGCAACCTTTTCGATCAGGAGATATTAAATACACTAAGTTAAGCTTATC
>NW_017671453.1:69579-85972 GCF_001879085.1 Nicotiana attenuata | reverse complement strand
GGGAGGGGTTACTTTTATGCACAAAGGGTAGAAAATATGCCCATAGGATTTTGTCTCTAATTTGTGCAATTTCATACGTAGAAAGCATGTCTATAGGATTTAACTTCTGAATTCTGCAACTACGCATGTAGATACCATGCCTATAGGGGTTTGCATCTCTGCATATAATAGCATCATTAGGCAAACAGATAGGTTTAATAATAAAATGGCATATGTAGATATCTTGATTTACAAGACTTCCATTAGTATTTAAAAAGGTATCACGAATAGAAAGCATGCCTATAGGGATTTCGAAACCAAAAATTGTCTCACTTATTCAAAACAGTGTTGATTTTACTAAAACAAACGACTTTTCTTTCTAAACCTACTCGCATGAACTCTGGTAAACATTTCCCAACCGATCTGCATTCTGGAAATCGTTTAGTTGTTAAACCACGTACCCTTTTCTGAAACTTTTTGTTACTCTGAAATTTTCTTTTAAAATCAGCTTGTGTTTTAGAATCAGTAGTTCTATCCAACATAAAGACAAAAAAGGGTTTAACTAATCAACTGGATCAGTCTTAGACAACTGCATTGGGGTAAGCCTAATGCAGACTCCTATCTAAAAATATGTGTTGAATCACTCCGCTCATTGCTTTAATTTAATTTATGACTAAACCAGTACGTGAAAGACATGCTAAACTCTATGGCTTTATCTGATTTTAGGAGGCTTATGTGAGCCCTACTTGCTCATTTGCTTTCCCCTTTACTTGCATTATGTGTTTTGATTGACGCCTTAGTATTTTATCCTTTGAAAACTCTCCAAAAGGCCCCAAACCCCTCTCCCATTAGGACTAGTTAGTCCAAATGCCTCCGGGACTGATAGGATTAGGACGGGTACTAGCATGCAATAAGTAACGAGACATTCCGCGCTTTAATACCTTAACGGGGTGGGAAGGGTAGATATGGATATGATGACTACGCAATAACACCAAGTGTATAAACGGTTACCGGGTATTGTATGGGGTGATCCATATTATTTATAAACCTAAGACCCCCTTTCCCTTTACTTGTTTATGTTTATTTTCAGAATTGTTTAAACCATTTCCTCAAAATTTCTGCTTTCTTTATTTTTCTCCACATTTTCAATTCACTTGCAACATTATGTGTCAATCCCCTTCTATTTGAGACCTCTATTTGTTTACTTGTTGTTTGCACTTAAAGTCACAATTGTAACATGGCCGGGAACCACACAAGTGGATCTTCAGGGGTGCCTAACACCTTTCCCTCGAGATAATTTCTAGCCCTTACCCAAACTCTGGTTCTTCATCTCAAATTCTTCCTTAATGTGTCCTAATGCACTATAATCATTAGGTGGCGACTCTTCAATTCCAAAACCCAATTCCCAAACGGGAATAGAGTTGTCTTTTCCAAAAATGTCGTAAACCCGATTTCTTGGGAAAAAGGGGGCGTCGACAGGGCCAGCGGCTTTGATCCCTCGGAAGAGATTGGATGCCCCAAGGGAGCGGAGTTTGATGCCGAGTTCTTGATATCTTCAGGTTCAGTCCCTGAGTCGTGTTGTGATTCGAGCCATAATTGACCCTTGAATCTCATTTGAGCTTTTGACCAGTGGTGGTGGCCTATCTGTTGCATGGTCATCGAGACCTTTCAGCACAAGGTCCGGCCTTGGCTGCCTGCCTGCGTACGTATTATCAACAAGAAAGGAAAAAAAGGAAATGATAAAAGGATGTTGCGTTCCCGGGAGCATGCCCCTCGGCATCCGTATTCCTCGTCCGGCCAGGCGGGGCCGAAGACGCGAGTGCTCTTACCCTTTCACCTCATTTGAGGGTAACGCCGGTCATGGGCATAAGGCGAGGAATCTCTTTCTGTCGCTTATAGCCAGAGGCTTTGGCTCCGCGTCTGTCATGGAGTTTCACAACCTTGGGCGAGTAGGGCCGGAATTGCGTCCCGAGCGACGTATTCGCCGTTGTTTGTACAAAGCGTCTGCATCCTGCGTCACCCGACGTATTAGCCCGAGCAAGGGCGGGCCGCGCAGGGGAAGCGATTTGGATGTTGTGGCAACCGCCATTGGGGACATATTAGCGGTCCGGATTGTCTTATTGCCTTTGGCCGGACATTGTCGGTAAAACTTTGACTGACATACCTGTAATCATTAATGTATGTTTTATTTGAAAATGAGCTCGAACGAAAGGAGGTATTACCAATACATTAATGTGATGCCGAGGTGGAGTCTCGGCGTCTTTTTCCTCGAGCGAGAGGGTATCCTCGGGGAGCATTCCCCGAGCTCGTCCCTTTCTGGCGACGGGTACTTGCACTCTACGCTCTATGGATATTAGCGGGGTGCCGCCATCCTATAGCGGTTGTGACGATATGCCGCAACATGCCGGCTCTGATTTGTTTGATTTCCCCTTGTCTGTTGAGCTGGATCCGGTTCGCTTGCTTAGTGATGCTCTGTGATCACCTTTGTTGGATGGCGTAGTTGCTGCTCTCTTGGGTCTGTAACTCCGAGCATTTTGTGACCCTCGTGGTGGGCCACGGCTTCCTTGGAGGGGTTTTCGTCGAATAGGTCCGAGCCACCCGGAATTCCCGGCTTCACTTATGGATGATGGCTCCGTTCGTTCAGTGTCGGCTTCTCTGTTGGGGATCTCTCTGGATATGCCGATCCAGTGAGGGTTTCTCGAGGGTTATCCGCGGCTCTGACTTGGGTCCGGCGTTGGTTGTTGGTATATGACCAAGCCTCGACCGGATATTTGGCTAAGCTTCGCTCGAATTGCTCCAAAGCTGCCGGGTATGCTTTGTTTGGGTTTTGGGCAAAGGCCCCTGCCACCCTACTATTCGGGACCGGGAGTGGTCTCGTTTGTCTTGTCAGATAGCGGGGCGCGGCTTCTCGTGATATTTTATTTCTTCTTCTTCTCCCGGCCTTCGGTGCGTTGAGCTCTTCTGGCATTATTTTGATGGCGTTGGCGCGTGCTTCCACGGATCGCAATAGTATGGTGAGCGAGTTCCCGAGACCGGGTAACGAACAATGATGCCGTGTCGTGGTTTCTTCCCGGGGAATTTCTTGAAATCTACTCATCGGGGCAGGCCCGAGTTCTCCATTTTAAGGGTCGTCGTTCCTGAACGGGCGTGTGTGAGTGGTGATGTACCTGTGAGGACTCGGGGTCCTGTCATCCCCAGGGAATTTCGTAGTTTCTGACATCCGCGAAATGAGTCCTGGGACCGTATCCCCGGGAGAAGGTTGCTATAGGAGTCTCCGCGATCATGAGTCAATTTTTTCGATAATGTCCCCTAGCATCCTTACCGTTACAGGATAGGTCGTTGGTCGTCGTTGCCCGATACCTTGGATACTAGCTCGGGGCGAGTAGATATTTTGGGTGCTATCGCGCCAAGAGCCTCCGGGCGGCTCTACAGCTGAGCGATAGCCAAACGTTGTTCCTGCAACATTTCAAAAATAACACGTAGATCAACTTCCCGTTCTACCGGGGCTGGAATTTTTCGGGTTTCCTATCGGTTAGCGTGTTGCGTGCCGTCATTGAAGCGCAAGACTTTGTTACCCCGCTGTGCAGCGTATGAATCCATATCCACTCGGACCAGTCTAGATGCGTTATCAGGGTCCTGCGGTATAGCGCCAGCCGTTAGGGTGGCCACATTGTTTTCCTTGCGATTTGTGGCGTTATCGTCCTCGATTTCCCTTATCGAGCTGACCATTAACCTGAAATTGAAAGGTCTCAGGCAAGAAAAAGTGTGAGAGATATCGTGCGTTTAAGTGACGAAACTAGAAACAAAATTATCACTATTATTTTTAGCCCCACTGTGGGCGCCAAACTATTTACCGTGAAAATGGTAACAACAATTAAATTTGTAAATGGGATTCTAAAAATATGTGATCTATTCCCGAGCTAGTTTGAAAGGGTGATTAGTGCTAAATGTGGAGTAAAAATAGTAAAGATTGAGCTAGCCAAAAACGATAATCGAACCAGTAAGGAACGTCCCCGGGCTTAGGACAAGCCAGTAGATACCTCGGGGCCAGGCCTCGAGCCTACCTCGGGCCTATCGAAGATAACCTTATCGAGGGTAATCGGGAAGGGGATAACAGATAAGTGTATGCATACAAGGCTTTATACCGTCAATTTTGAGCTAAATGACGAAGAACAAATGAAGAACAATAAAATGTTAGGGCGACCTCGGGGTCGAAGAACACTTGTAATTTAGAAGAAAGAGAGAGAGAGAGAGAGAGAGAGAGAGAGAGAGAGAGAGAGAGAGAGAGAGAGAGAGAGAGAGATTATTGCTTATTGGAGAAGTGGAGCAACATCCGTCCTTTACAAGGTGGGGTGAGTCCCCCTTATATAGGCGAGGGGACTCAATAAAATATGCACATATTATTTACAAGAGTAGAAAGATGGGACGGCCTATCGCTCGTCATCTCAGTAGGTTACAGATAGATCAGCCCTGTCAGGTGTAGCCGTGCGCTCCGGAGTCATCTTCTCTTACCCTGTCCTCGAGCCCTGCTTCCTTTGATTCGGACCTCGATGAGTCCGGAGGTCGAGGACTCAATCATAGCCTTCTATCCTCGGGGTCTCGAGAGAGGCTTCCCAAATTGTCTTGATAGCGAAAATCAAGTCTTCTAATTTTTACCGCGTACACCCTTTTTAGCAACTTAAAATAAACAGGTGATTAACATTAAAATAATTGCAGAAGATGAAATCAAGCGGAAGACTTAGAATAATATAATACCAAAGTAAATGTGAAAATGCCAACATGTGCCTCTACCCCAGAAACCGGTGCCACAATATTCACGGACTGTCTATGAATACTACATACAGATCTCTGAAGAAAAGAGGTACAATCTGCCTGGGATACAAATGAAAATAGGACATATAAGTAGAGAGAAGAGACGCCGGGCCTGTGGACGCCTGCAGGACTACCTCGGGATCCCTGGACAGAAGGCTGGCTGCCAAGTGCTACTGCCCAAATGCTGCCTCGGTATCTGCACATAGTGCAGAGTGTAGTATCAGCACAACCGACCCCATGTGCTGGTAAGTGTCTGGACTAACCCTGGCGAGGTAGTGACGAGGCTAGGACCGGACTCTAGATAAACCTGTGCAGTTATATAATATACATCGGAAAATAATAGAAATAACGGTTTAAATGGGAGGGGGGTACATGCTACGGGGAACAAGTCAATTCAGCAGGAACTAAAGAGAGATATGGAAGAACAACTCAGAATCTACAACCAAACAATAATAGAAATGTTGCGGCGCGCAACCCGATCCAATATAACATTTAACACTGTTGCGGCATTCAACCCGATCCAATATATAGTATTGTTGCGGCGTGCAACCCGATCCAATATATAGTATTGTTGCGGCGTGCAACCCGATCCATATTTAATATTGTTGCGGCGTGCAACCCGACCCATATATATATATATATAATATCAACAACAACTATACCAAGTATCCCGGCAAGGGATCATCAATAACTACTCTATCCCGGCAAGGGATTCAACAGTAAAAAGAATAAATACGTCCCGGCAAGGGAGAATCAGCTATATCCAATCTCAACTCAATTTCTACTCATCTCAGATAACACCAATACCCAGTCATAAGTACTTTCCACAAAAAAACAAACTCAATCCTTACTCAATATCGAGGATCATCAATTAAAGCATTCGTAGTATCATTTAAGAACATAACAATTCGCAATTTAACTCACGGTCATACTCGACACCAATGTATAGATACTCGTCACAATGCCTATGCGTCGTACTCAACAAGAAGCTAATAGCAAATAGGACACAACACCTAATCCCTCAAGCTAAGGTTAGACCGAACACTTACCTCAAACTTCCACAACCAACTCAAGCCTCAAACACCGCCTTTCCTTTCGAATTTGGCTCCAACACAATCGTTTCTATACATAATCGACTTAATAACATCAATAAATGCTAAACATTCCAATTCCAATGCTAAATTATAGCTTTTTAATCATTCTTCCCAAAAACCCAAAAAAATTGACCTCGGGCCCGCTTGGTCAAAACACGAGGTT
Source organism: Nicotiana attenuata (assembly GCF_001879085.1). Taxonomy (NCBI): domain Eukaryota; kingdom Viridiplantae; phylum Streptophyta; class Magnoliopsida; order Solanales; family Solanaceae; genus Nicotiana; species Nicotiana attenuata. Next base: position 79,924 of record NW_017671453.1, on the reverse strand, counting down.
CGGACAAAAATCCAATCACCCATTCCCCCACGAGCCCGAATATATCATTTATTTTGAAATCCGACCCCAAAATGAGGTCAAATTCCCAAATAATCAAAAAGCCCTAACTCTACTAGATTCCCCAATTTTCTACCATTAAAACCCTAAGATTATTGATAAAAGTTGATGAATAACATTAGATAATTGAAAGAAATCAGTTAGTGAGTGCTTACTTGTGAATTGGGAAGAAAATCTCTTGAGGAAATCGCCCTAGTTCTTCTGATTTTTGTGAAAGTTTGAAAGAAAATCGCTGAAGTTATGTTTTTAAAAAGACTCAATGCCCGACTTCCGCATCTGCGGCTCAGGGGTCGCATCTCGCGTGCTGAAAAGTGGGCGCTTCTGCGGAAATGGCTCGGCCCCGCTGGGGCCGCACCTGCGAGAAAAGGCCTGCTCCTGCGGAACCGCATCTGCGGAAAGATGTCTGTATCTGCGAAACTAGACCGCATCTGCGACCCACTGTGCGCACCTGCGTGTCCGCATCTGCCGCCAAAGGACCGCAGGTGCGGTTACACCAGAACTGGTGTAACAACAGTGTTTCAGCAACTTTTCTTAAGTCCAAAACCTCCCGAAACACATCCTAAACACACCCGAGCCCTCGGGGCTCCTAACCAAACACACGTACTAACTCCACAACATCATACAAACTTATCCGTGCGATCAAATCGCCAAAATAACCTCTCAAACAACGAATTAAACCTCAAAATCAAAGAATTTTTCTCAAACTTCATAAAGCATCAAATTTTTCATTTTAAGTCTGAATCACGTCAAATGACATTCGTTTTTCACCAAATCTCACAGAATCATCATAAATCATATATAAGACCTGTACCGTGCGCCGGAACAAAAATACGGGCCCGATACCAAAATATTCTAATCAAATTTCATTTCAAAATCCTTTAAACAATTTCAGAAAACAATTTTCTTTAAAAATTTATTTCTCTGGCTTGGGACCTCGAAATTCGATTCCGGACATACGCCCAAGTCCCATATTTTCCTACGGACCCTCCGGGACCGTCAAATCACGGGTCCGGGTCCGTTTACCCAAAATGTTGACCGAAGTCAACTTAAATGCATTTTAAGTCAAAATTTCAATATTTCACCGATTTTTCACATAACAACTTTCCGGCTACACGCCCGGACTGTGCACGCAAATCGAGGTGAAGATAAAAGAGGTTTTCAAGGCCTCGGAACATAGAATTCATTTAGAAAGTAAGTGATGACCTTTTGGGTCATCACATTCTCCACCTCTAAAACAATTGTTCGTCCTCGAATGGACAGAAGAAGGAAGTACCTTAGTCAGGGAAAAGATGGGGATAACGGCTCCGCATATCGGACTCGGACTCCCAGGTCGATGCCTCAGGAGGCTGACCTCTCCACTGAACACGAACAGAAGGAACACTTTTCGATCTCAACTGACGAACCTGCCGGTCTAGAATAGCTACCGGCTCCTCCTTATAAGACAAGTCCTTGTCCAATTGGACAGTGCTGAAATCTAACACGTGGGAGGGATCGCCGTGATACCTCCGAAGCATTGACACATGAAGCACTGGATGCACGGTTGATAAGCTCGGCGGCAATGCAAGTCTATCAGCCACCTCTCCCACTCGATCAAGAACCTCGAACAGACCAATGAACCTAGGGCTAAGCTTGCCCTTCTTCCCAAATCTCATCATGCCCTTCACAGGCGACACTCGAAGCAATACCCGCTCACCGACCATGAAAGCCAAATCTCGAACCTTTCGGTCGGCATAACTCTTTTGCCTGGACAGAGCTGAACGAAGCCTATCCTGAATGATCCTGACGTTGTCCAAGGCATCTTTAACCAAATTCGTACCCAACAATCGAGCCTCCCTCGGCTCAAACTATCCAACCGGAGACCGACACCGCCTACCATATAAGGCCTCATAAGGAGCCATCTGGATACTCGACTGGTAGTTGTTGTTGTAGGCGAACTCCGCTAAAGGAAAAACTGATCCCACGAGCCTCCAAAGTCAATAACACAAGCCCCGAGCATGTCCTCCAAAATCTGAATAGTCCGCTCGGACCGCCCGTCCGTCTGGGGATGAAATACTGTGCTCAACTCGACCCGTGTGCCCAACTCTCGCTGAACTGCTCTCCAAAAATGCGAGGTAAACTGCGTACCTCGGTCCGAAAAGATAGACACAGGCACATCATGAAGACGAACAATCTCCCGGACATAGATCTCAGCTAGCCTCTCAGAAGAATTGGAGACTGCCACAGGAATGAAATGTGCTGACTTGGTCAGCCTATCAACAATGACCCATACTGCGTCGAACTTCTTCCGAGTCTGCGGGAGTCCAGTAACGAAGTCCATAGTGATCCGCTCCCACTTCCACTCGGGAAGCTTAATCCTTTGAAATGAACCACCGGTCCTCTGATGCTCATACTTGACCTGTTGACAATTTAAACACAGAGCCAGATATGCAACGATATCCTTCTTCATTCTCCGCCACCAATAATGTTGCCGCAAATCCTGATACATCTTCCCGGAGCCCGAATGAATAGAGTACCGGGAGCTATAGGCCTCCTCTAAAATCAACTCTCGAAGACCATCCCCATTGGGCACACAGACTCGGCCCTGCAATCTCAAAACTCCATCATCACCTATGGTAACCTGCTTGGCACCTCCGTGCTGCACCGTGTCCCTAAGGACACATAAATGGGGATCATCAAACTACCGATCTCGGATACGCTCTAATAATGAAGAACGAGCGACTGTGCAAGCTAACACACGGCTGGGCTCAGAAACATCCAACCTCACAAACTTATTGGACAAAGCCTGAACATCCAAAGCAAGCGGTCTCTCACCGACCGGAATATAAGCTAAAATGCCCATGCCGGCTGACTTCCTACTCAGGGCATCGGCCACCACATTGGCCTTCCCCGGATGATATAAGATGGTGATATCATAGTCCTTCAACAACTCCAACCACCTCCTCTGCCTGAAATTCAACTCCTTTTGCTTGAACAAATACTGAAGACACTTGTGATCCGTGAACACCTCGCATGCCACGCCATACAGATAATGCCTCCAGATTTTCAAGGCGTGAACAATGGCTGCCAACACCAAATCATGAACCGGATAGTTCTTCTCATGAATCTTCAATTGCTGCGAAGCATAGGCAATTACCTTGCCATCCTACATCAACACTGCACCAAGTCCAATACGAGAAGCATCACAATAAACTGTATAAGGCCCTGAACCTGTGGGCAAAACCAACACTGGTGCCGTAGTCAGAGCTGTCTTGTGCTTCTGAAAGCTCGCCTCACACTCATCCGACCATCTGAACTGGGCACCCTTCTGGTTCAACCTGGTCATCGGGGCTGCAGTAGATGAAAACCCCTCCATGAACCGACGATAGTAGCCTGCCAATCCCAAGAAACTTCGAATCTCTGTAGCTGATGCTGGTCTAGGCCAGTTCTTGACTGCCTCAATCTTCTTCGGATCAACCTGAATACCCTCTGCTTATACAACATGACCCAGAAATGCAACCGAACTCAACTAGAACACACACTTCGAGAACTTAGAATATAACTGACTATCCCTCAGAGTCTGAAGAACCACTCTAAGGTGCTTCTCATGCTCCTCCTGGCTGCGAGAATATATCAATATATCATCAATGAAGACTATCAAGAACGAATCCAAATAAGGCCTAAACACTCGGTTCATCAAATCCATAAAGGCTGCTAGGGCATTTGTCAACCCGAATGACACAACCAAGAACTCATAATGCCCGTACCGAGTGCGGAAAGCTGTCTTAGGGACATCATATGCCCTAATCCTCAACTGATGGTAGCCAGATCTCAAGTCAATCTTTGAAAATACCGTGGCACCCTGAAGCTGATCGAAAATTTCATCAATCCTCGGCAGCGGATACTTATTCTTGATTGTAACCTTGTTCAATTGCCGGTAATCAATACGCATTCTCATTGACCCATCCTTCTTCTTAACAAACAACACCGGCGCACCCTAAGGCAAAATACTGGGTCTAATAAAACCCTTCTCAAGCAAGTCTTGCAATTGCTCCTTCAACTCTTTCAACTCAGGCGGGGCCATGCGATACGGTGGGATAGAAATGGGCTGAGTTCCCGGAGCCAAATCAATGCAAAAGTCAATATCCCTATCGGGTGGCATACTCGGCAGGTCTGAAGGAAATACCTCAGGAAACTCCCGAACAACAGGCACAGAATCAATAGAAGGGACCTCAGCACTAGAATCGCGAACATAAGCCTAATAGGCCAAACACCCATTCTCGACCATACGCCCAGCCTTCACATAAGAGATAACATTACGGGTAGAATGAACAGGAATCCCTCTCCACTCTAAACGAGGCAAACCCGGCAAGGCTAAGGTCACAGTCTTGGAATGACAATCCAAGATAGCATGGTATGGTGATAACCAGTCCATCCCCAATATAACATCGAAATCAACCATGTCCAGAAGCAACAAATATACACGAGTCTCAAGACCTCCAATCACCACAATACAAGAACGATGGACTCGATCTACCACAATAGAATCACCCACCGGTGTAGACACATAAACATGAACACTCAAGGGATTACTAGGCATGACCAGGTACGTTGCAAAATAAGATGACACATACGAGTATGTAGACCCTGGGTCAAATAACACTGAAGCATCTCTATCATAAACCAGAACGGTACCTGTAATAACTGCATCGGAAGCCTCAGCCCCGGGCCTGGCTGGAAGAGCATAACACCGGGGCTGGGCCCCACCACCCTAAACCACATCTCTAGGACGATCTGATGTTGGCTGGCCTCCACCCCTGGCAGCCTGAGCTCCACCTCTAGGACCTCTACCTCTACCCCACCTCTAGCTGGCTGGGCGGGCTGTGGAACACCTGGTGCCTGAACCATAGCGCGGGAACCCTGCTGCTGCGACTGAGTACCCACCGATCTCGGACAAGCCCTCCTGATATGACCATACTCACCACACTCAAAGCATGCTCCTGAGTGATGCGGCTGAGGGAACTGAGACTGACCCTAGCGACCTGAATGACCACCCCGAAAACTCTAGAGCGGCGGTGCACTGATAGGAGCTGGTGGTGCACTGTAGGGTTGTTGATCAGAATACTGCATGTGAGAACCACGGCTACCTGAAGCACCATGAAAAACCTGAAGTGCTGACTGAAAGGGCCTAGGAGGATGGCCTCTACCATACGAATCCCTGCCACCAGACGAGGCACCACTAAATCTGCCTGACTGACGGGGTCTCTTGTCTGCCCTATAACCACCCCCCTGTGATAGAACCATCTCAACTCTCCGGGCCACATTGGCCGCCTCCTGGAATTATATCTCACTCCCAACCACTCTAGCCATCTGAAGACGAATCGGCTGAATAAGCCCATCAATGAACCGTCTCACTCTCTCCCTCTCAGTGGGAAGTATGATAAGAGCATGGCGAGCCAAATCAATAAATTCGGTCTCGTACTGGGTGACAGTCATGGATCCCTGCTGGAGGCACTCAAACTGCCTCCGATAGGCCTCTCGCTGTGTGATAGGGAGAAACTTCTCCAGAAATAGCTGCGTGAACTGCTCTTAGGTCAAGGCTGGCGATCCTGCTGGTCTAGCTAAGAAATAATCCCTCCACCAAGTCTTGGCGGACCCAGACAAGCGAAATGTGGCAAAATCAACCCCGATGGTCTCAACTATCCCCATGTTCCGATGAACCTCGTGACAGCTGTCTAGATAATCCTGGGGATCCTCAGTAGATGCACCGCTGAAAGTAGTAGTGAAGAGCTTGGTGAACCTGTCCAATCTCCACAAAGCATCGGCAGACATAGTTGCACCATCGCCGGTCTGAGCTACCACACCCGGCTGAACTGCCCCAACTGGCTGAGCTGCTGGAGTCTGAAACTGGGGAGCTACCTGCTCCGGAGTGCGAGTAGCAGGAGTCTGGGCTCCTCCTCCAGCCTGAGAGACGGCTAGTGCTACAGGAAGTAGACCTGCTCGGGTGACACTCTCCATAAGGCCCACTAGAGGGACCAGAGCATCCTGAAGAACTAAGGTAGCAATAAACCCCTCTGGAACCTGAGTTGGGCCCACCAGAACTGCTGGGGCCGGAACCTCATCATCAAAATCAACCTGAGGCTCCGCCACTAGTGCTGCTGCTCTGGGCTGCGCTCTGCCCCTGCCTCGGCCTCTAGCACAGCCTCGGCCTCGCCCTCTGCCCCTCGTGGGAGCTGCTGCTGGGGGCTCGGGCTGATGATCGGTAGATGAGGAAGCGTGTGTTCTCACTATCTGCGAAAGAACAGAGTAGAAATTTAATTAATATTGAGAAACCAAACCGTACGACAAGAAAGAACAAATGTGAAGTTTTCCTAACTCGGTAGACTCTAGGGGATAAATACAGACGTCTCCGTACCGATCCCTCAGACTCTACTAAGCTTGTCCGTGAATTGTGAGACCTATGTAACCTAGAGCTCTGATACCAACTTGTCACGATCCGGATTCCCAACCCTCGGGGGTCGTGATGGCGCCTACTCGTAGAAGCTAGGCAAGCCACGAAATGTAGAAATCTTAATTCATTCATTTTTAACCGCTTTTTAACAACTTAAAATAAACAGGCGATTAACACTAAAATAATTCCGGAAGATGAAAATGCCAACATGTGCCTCTACCCAGAAACCAGTGCCACAACATTCACGGACTGTCTATGAATACTACATACAGATGTCTGAAGAAAAGAGATACAGTCTGCCTCGGATACTAATGAAAACAGAACATATAAGTAGACAGAAGAGATGTCGGGCCTGCGGAAGCCTGCAGGACTACCTCGGGATCCCTAGACTGAAGGCTGGCTCCCCAAGTGCTACTGCCCAAATGCTGCCTCGGTATCTGCACATACTGTAGAATGTAGTATCAGCACAACCGACCCCATGTGCAGGTAAGTGTCTAACCTAACCCCGGCGAGGTAGTGACGAGGCTAGGACCAGACTCCAGATAAATCTGTGCAGTTATATAATATACAGCGGAAAATAACAGAAATAATGGTTTAAATGGGAGGGGGTACATGCTACGGGGAAGAAGTCAATTCAGCAGGAACTAAAGAGAGATATGGAAGAACAGCTCAGAATCTACAACCAAACAATAATAGAAATGTTGCGGCGCGCAACCCGATCAAATATAACATTTAACACTGTTGTGGCGTGCAACCCGATCCAATATATAGTATTTTTGCGGCGTGCAACCCGATCCAATATATAGCATTGTTGCGGCGTGCAACCCGATCCAATATATAGTATTGTTGCGGCGTGCAACTCGATCCAATATATAGTATTGTTGCGGCGTGCAATCCGATCCATATTTAATATTGTTGCGGCGTGCAACCTGATCCATATACACATATAATATCAACAACAACCATACCAAGTATCCCGGCAAGGGATCATCAATAACTACTCTATCCCAGCAAGGGATTCAACAGTAAAAAGAATAAATACGTCCCGGCAAGGGAGGATCAACTATATGCAATCTCAACTCAATTTCTACTCATCTCAAATAACACCAATACCCATTCATAAGTACTTTCCACAAAAAAACAAACTCAATCCTTACTCAATATCGAGGATCATCAATTAAAGCATTTGTAGTATCATTTAAGAACATAACAATTGGCAATTTAAGACTCACAGTCATGCTCGACACCAACGTATAGATACTCGTCACCATGCCTATACGTTGTACTCAACAAGAAGCTAATAGAAAATAGGACAAACCTCCTAATCCCTCAAGCTAAGGTTAGACCGAACACTTACCTCAAACTTCCACGGCCAACTCAAGCCTCAAACACCACCTTTCGTTTCGAATTTGGCTCCAACACAATCGTATCTATGCATAATCGACTTAATAACATCAATAATGCTAAGCATTCCAATTCCAATGCTCAATTATAGCTTTTCAATCATTCTTCCCAAAAACCTAAAAAATTGACCCCGGGCCCGCTTGGTCAAAACATGAGGTTCGGAACAAAACCCGATCACCCATTCCCCCACGAGCTCGAATATATCATTTGTTTTGAAATCCGACCCCAAAACGAGGTCAAATTCCCAAGTAACCAAAAAGCCCTAACTCTACCCAATTCCCCAATTTTCTACCATTAAAACCCTAAGATTATTGATAAAAATTGATGAAAAGCATTAGATAATTGAAAGAAATCAGTTAGTGAGTGCTTACATGTGATTTGGGAAGAAAATCTCTTGAGGAAATCGCCCTAGTTCTTCTAATTTTTGTGAAAGTTTGAAAGAAAATCGCTGAAGTGATGTTTTTAAAAAGACTCACAACCTGATTTCCGCATCTGCGGCTCAGGGGTCGCATCTGCGCCACCGCACGTGCGGAAAAGTGGGCGCATCTGCGGAAATGGCTAGGCCCCGCTGGGGCCGCATCTGCGAGAAAAGGCCTGCTCCTGCGGAACCGCATCTCCAGAAAGATGTCCGCATCTGAGAAGCTAGACCGCATCTGCGACCCACTATGCTCACCTGCGTGTCCGCATCTGCGGCCAAAGGACCACAGGAGCGGTTACACCAGAACTGGTGCAACAGCAGTGTTTCTGCAACTTTTCTTAAGTCCAAAACTTCCCGAAACACACCAGAGCCATCGGGGCTCCTAACCAAACACACGTACTAACTCAACAACAGCATACAAACTTATCCGTGCGATCAAATCGCCAAAATAACCTCTCAAACAAAGAATTAAACCTCAAAATAAAAAAAATTTCTCAAACTTCATAAAGCATCAGATTTTCCATTTTAAGTCCGAATCACGTTAAATGACATCCGTTTTTCACCAAATTTTACAGAATCATCTTAAATCATGTATAAGACCTGTACCGGGCACCGGAACCAAAATACGGGCCCGATACCAACATGTTCTAATCAAATTTCATTTCAAAATCCTTTAAACAATTTCTGAAAACAATTTTCTTTAAAAATTCATTTCTCGGGCTTGGGAATTGGTTTCCGGGAATACGCCCAAGTCCCTTATTTTCCGATGGACCCTTTGGGACCGTCAAATCACGGGTCCAGGTCCGTTTACCCAAAACGTTGACCGAAGTCAACTTATATGCATTTTAAGTCACAATTTCAATATTTCACAGATTTTTCACATAACATCTTTCCGGCTACACGTCCGAACTGCGCACGCAAATCGAGGTGAAGATAAAAGAGGTTTTCAAGGCCTCAGAACATAGAATTCAATTTAATAGCAAGTGGTCATCACGCCTCAGTGGCTTGATGATATAATGTACACGCATACCTATGCATGGCATGACATTTATATGCACGTGCATGACATTATAAATGTTTTAGAATTTAAAAAGTTATTCAGATTTAAAGACGTGTTTCTATATTCCATGTTTCATCTATGCCTTTTACGTACTAATTTTCATGCCTTACATACTCAGTACATTTTTCGTACTGACGCCCTATTTCACGGGGCCTGCGTTTCATGCCCGCAGGTGCAGGTAGGCAAGCTGACGGTCCCCCTTCTTAGTATCCCTGATCAGCGAAAGTTGGCGTGCTCCACTTGATCTGGAGCTGCTTTTGATTTTGGTACGATATATATATATATATATATATATATATATATATATATATATATATATATATGGGTGTGACGTGGCTCAGTCCTTTCTTTGTACAGTTATGTTTCCATTAGAGGTCTATAGACAGTATGTCTAGTTGGGTTGTATGTGGCCTTTTCGGCTTTCAGTTTTTGATGTATAGTTGTCTATAGCAGCCTTGGAGGCTCGCCCACTATATTCTGCATGTACACATACATATGCCTTGTTGGCAAGTTTCCTTCATTTATGTTATTTTCGTAATTTAGCAAATGTTATTCAGGTTCATGTCTTAGACGCACGCTTAGGAGTATTTGACAGGTACCCGTCACGGCCCATCGGTTTGGGTTGTGACAAATAGAATCGGTTCAGGTATGTTAAGGCTATCCCTTCTTTCCTTTTTGCATGATCTATACGACACAAACGAAATGAGCAAATGCACAACTTCCAAAAATAACTCTATTTATAGAAGTATTAGAGGTGCCTATGTTCTTGAAATCCCATATGTCTTATTGTTCTATCGTCTATTCAAGGGTCACAGAAAATACGTGAGTTAAAAAATTTTACTGCATGATATTACTCAAAGGCATAATGGTCTTATGGCATTCCAAGAGATTTTATTGACATACTTCTCATGTATTGCATTCATTTATACATGTACATTGACCCATCACCAGATGGCGTTATATATGCGTGTATATATAT